>NC_133472.1:16933255-16969403 GCF_025370935.1 Choristoneura fumiferana
TTTGACACAACATTTCTTCTATTAAACTGTACTACTTTTGTCCCCTCGCTGACGGGACAGAATAACAACAAGAAATAGTTAATCCACCCATATAACAACATGCCATTTCTTGATTTCAGTGGATGATGGTGCTATACTGGACATTATACTTGAAAACTTTTTGTATCCACCACCAACAGGTTATGAAAAAATCATGGTTGAACAATCCCTGCTCTAACCGAAGGAAGGACTCTGCTAAGGATCAAATGTGTGCATGAACACTAACGTAAATCAAATGGCAACCACAGAGTTTTATCACTGTCACAATTGTTTTTTTGACTGTGCTTAATTAGTGTGGCGAAGGACACCCTTCTTAATTATAAGTATTACCTCAAGGAGTTTCGTGGACTATGCTTTACTTTGCTCCTTCTCTTTGAGTCAGTACAGGTTAGTTGTAAGACTTTTGTTTGACTGTGTTTGTATTTTGGTTTGTATCTACGGACAGTTTTACTAGTTGATTATTTGGACTGTAAAATTAACTCGAATCGGATTTATTTAGACATGTATCATCCATAAATTAGCACTGAGTGGCCAAATCATGTGTTGTTAAAAATGTATATATAATTAGAAATAATCAGTTTGAATTATTGGGATTATAAATGTTTTTAAGATAATGTCTCTTCTTAAGCTTGACATAATATTGTTAGTTTATTAGTCCTAATAAAATGAAACCGAAATCAATCATACAGTGAGCAGGACCAGTTGTGGAGCTCAAGGTAATAAAAGGATTAGTAGATCATTTTGAGCTTCACAACCACGATTCCACTTCTGTTGCTGATTTTATGAAAGAGTCAAATCCCAACTGACCATTAGACTGGAATGACAGCACGGAAGGAAAGAGATGAAGAAAATGTAGAATAGAATAGGTACATATGTATTTATAGTTGTTATTATGAAATTAAAATATCCGTCCCTTTCAATCAATAATATTTTTAACTTTGGCCAAATTTTACTTAATGATTAGATTTGAATTATTGTAGCTATGCGGTTCTATTTGGTCATAATGAATAGACATATTCTTCAATCAGCACCGAATCGTCTATGTAGCAAAATGTCCAGCACAACGACGACGATTCGGTACTGAGCCATATTCTATCGGTAATTCATTTCTCTCAGCCCCTTGCTAATGGTTGGATGGATGAGTCTTTCTATTTGATTGCGCAGATCTAGTGAATGTATTTCCATTGTGTTTCATCAGATAGATAGATAAATACGAACTTTTCCGACAAAATACGATATCAAAACATTATTGACTCCGTCTGTAATATAACCTGCTACATTTTAGTGTATTGACTGTATCATGTGCTTATTAGCTGCGCATTCCATGCTGAGGCGGAGCGACATATGGAGCCGAGCCCGATTGAAATCCCATTCAGAGAATGTGACGTGTTTCTTCATATCACTAGTTCGTAGTGCAGAAGTTTGCTACTGCTATTTATGTAATAGTTTACCGCACCGTTGACCGCACGGCGACTTGGTGATGTAGACGAGATGCAGGTCGTCACAGTTAAGGTGCTGGCATTTGACTGTCGTGAAGTGTTACTGTCACATGTTGCAAATGAACTACAGAAATAAGTGTTTCTAGCTCGCAACGCATATAATAATAATAACTCAATTGTTTAAATTAATTTAACTGAATATTGTCACTTTGTTGAAAGCAAGAAACTCGAAAGTATGGACACCCTAACTAAATTGAATAAGACTAATAAAAACATTAAGTTAATGCATTCTAGTGCCTGTCTAGCTTGAGCTGAGCTAGTAACAGCAGTTTTGTATTCCGCAAAAAAATACCTTCAATTTTACATCCCTTAAAAAAGTCGTGTGGAGTTTGGGATCTGTTATAAAGACGCTGCGAGCAATTGCGCTTAATACCAGTCATTCTAGGCAATGAAAAGATTAATGAGGGTATATGCTGTGGAACCGGGATGAAAAGCTTGTGTGATCTCTGTTGGGAGTGTTTGATTTATATACTTACTTATACATTATATATCGTTTAAATCGTAAGATTGTTATGGCTGGATTGTAAAGTACTTTTCTAATTGTGTAGTACAGTAACGCATATACATGAAACGTTACTGATGTATCATTGTTTTAAGCGGCAGTCCAAGTGAGAGTGACAATTATTTGGCGATGACGATTCACAATAAGGTTTTGATCTTTACTCAGTCAAACTTGAACGTTAACGTCGTATTATTTTCTAAGGACGTCTTGTAGGCTTTTTTAAATCTCGATTTAAGGCTTAAACTGACAGTTCTTGTAGAGATCTGACAGGACTTAAGACCACTTAAACATAGATTAAAAATCCTGCAAGTTGACGTAAATGTACTAATATAGATTGTTTACATTCAGTATTGGAATGACACGTGTCAGTGATTAGTAAGAGTAAAATAGTACCGAAACTTGCATGTGGCATATTTAAGCACTACGGTTTGGGCCGATGCTGCACTTCCGGGATTGAAAACAAAACTTAATGGCTGCTTTGTACATGTTTAAGAAGTGAGACTATACAATGAATACAAAAAAAACTGGCCGAGAGCGTGTCGGACACGCTCGAAATAGGGTTCCGTAGCCATTACGAAAAAAATAAGTAACATTTATCTAAGGTTTTCGTATTTTGTACGGAATATTGCAAGTTTAGGTAAACTTAACCTTTATAGTTTTCATTTAAAGTTTGATATACTTACTATCATTCTGAATTTTTTAAAATTTTTCCAACCACCGGTTTAGATTTTAGAGTCGGGGGACGCACGATTTTAACGAAAATTTGCACTTTAAAGTTGAATATTTCGCAAACAGATCACTGAATAGAAAAATTGTCTTAGCAACCCCCCAATGATTTTAAAAGACCTATCCAACGATACAAGGTTGGATGAAAAAAAAACCCCCACTTTACGTCTATGGGGGGTAATCTATTTTTTTTTTTATTGTACATAAGTACTACTGTTTTGCCGGCATAGTTTACATAAATATTCGTGCAAAATTACAGCTTTCTAGCAACGCCTCGGACGGACAGACAGACAGACAGACATGGCGAAACTATAAGGGTTCCGTTTTTGCCATTTTGCTACGGAACCCTAAAAAGAGGGTGTCAAATTTAGATCAAATGTAATTTTGAGAAATATCTACCTTTGATTGCAGCGCGAATAATTATTTGCGTTATCCAGCGTTAAGTTGTGTTTTTACTTTATCCTTATCTCATCAGTTGTTACTTACTCGTGTCTGACGAAAATGGCTGGCTTGCTTGTTAATTATATAACTAATCAATCTGATTGCTGCTTCAAACTATAATCATATAAAGTCTATTTTTGTATGAATGTATGTAGGCATCAAATGGAGTGGATATATTTAATCAATAGTCTGTAAATTGAAATATCAACATCTTGTTATAATATGGGGTAAATTGATGTATATTGTAGTTATATAGAAAACTACATCATCGGCTTAAGTGTTAAACCCACTTGTACCCCAATATGTAATCCCAGGTACAAGTGGGAAAGAAAAATTGCTTTTCCCATTTTGCACCCCGTGGAGATAGTGAAATAATAATTTAAAAAGCATCTAGTGGCGTCTGGAATAATACTTTAGGGAGAGTACAAATGTAAGCCTTCTTGGCCTAGAAAGAAAAAAACCGGCCAAGAGCGTGTCGGACTCGCCCGAAATAGGGTTCCGTAGCCATTACGAAAAAATTAAGTAATATTTTTCTAAGGATTTCGTATCTTATACGGAATATTGCAAGTTTAGGTATATTTTATACCTTATATCGGCTGCTATTTACTCTTAAACTAGTAATATTCTTAACAAAACTTAACCGTTATAGTTTTCCTTGTAAGTTTGATATACTTACTACCATCCTGAATTTTTTCGAATTTTTCTACCCACCGGTTTAGATTTTAGAGGGGGGGGGGAGGACGCTCGATTTTAATGAAAATTCGCACTTTAAAGTTGAATACTTTGCAAACAGATCACTAAATCGAAAAATAATTTTAGTAACCCTTAATAGTTTTAAAATACCTATAACGACACCCCACACTATAAGATTGGATGAGAAAAAAAAATCACCCCCACTTTTCGTCTATTGGAGGTATTCTAAAATTTTTTTTTTAATGATTTATTGTACCATTTTGTCGGCATAGTTTACGTGCAAAATTACAGCTTTCTAGCATTGATAGTCTCTGAGCAAAGCCGCAGACGGACAGACAGACACAGACATGGCGAAACTCTAAGGGTTCCGTTTATGCCATTTTGGCTACTGAACCCTAAAAACGGAAGATGTTCCTAAGCATTTTAAAACCCAGTGAAAGCAACATATTCGATGTTTGCAAAGTAGTTGATTGCTTTATGAGTCACAACTCCGAAAACCTAGCGCTGGGTGTACTTTAATTCTCATAATAAAGGTCGACATATTTAAGATTAACCAATGTGACTGCGCAGTGGCACAGTGTTTGAAGTCTTTGAAGTCATTGACCAGTGTGTGTTGCCAGTGATGACTTACGGATTTGAGACGTGGGCGCTAACTATGGCCCTCTTAAGGAAACTCAAAGTTACTCAGAGGGCGATGAAGAGGGCTATGCTCGGGATTTCTCTGCGGGATAGAATCAGAAACGGTGATATCCGCAGCAGAACTAAGGTTAGCGACATAACCGGAAGAATTGCGAAACTGAAGTGCAGTGGGCGGGGCACATCGCTCGTAGGACTGATGGCCGATGGGGTCAGAAGGTTCCATGATGGCGTCCGCGGACCGGGAGACGAGCTGTCGGTAGGCCTCCAATAAGATGGAGCGACGACCTGGTTAAGATCGCGGGATCGCGGTGGATGCGGAAAGCACAAGACCGGTCTGAGTGGAGAGCCTTGGGGGAGGCCTATGTCCAGCAGTGGACGTCTTTCGGCTGACACATTCATCATCATTGTCACCTGCTGTCGTGTCGTCCTTGTTTTTTTTTTATAAATTAAATTGCAATTGTCTTTTAAATCTGATCTAAAAGACAAAAGGCGTGCAACTAAACAAATAGTTATTCAATTTACCAGAAGAGATACCATAAATGAAATACTAATGTAATTATTCAAGTGAAGTACCTACTGTGTATTAAAGACAGTGAATACAAACTTATATTATATACTGAGCGGCAAAAAATCTGGTCCTCAAATGTATGCAGAATCGGTAATTTTGTATGAAGGGTGAGCCAAATTTTGTGCGGCTGAGTATATTAGATAAGATGACCCCTCTGCAGTGATCCAAAACTATCAGAATATGTAAATTGTTGTCAACTTCGTTGAGTCCAAGCAGTCGCAAGCAAGTCGTAGCTTCAACAAGTCGACTTGATCTTGGTCACAGGTCGTGTTAACCCTCTCATGTTCCTGCCACGCCCTTATTAACCTGTCCTCTCCCAGAGGCACAAATTTGTGCCCAAATTCCTTTGATCCTGTTATCCTGGGAGATGACAGATTAATAATACTATCATCTCTTAGAGTTGAAACTAAGGACTAGCTATTATACCTACTATTACGCCGTAGTTTTGCCGCATTGTTAGTGCGGGTTTAGCAACGACTGTGCTGCTTTACTCACTTGCGACAGCTCAAAACCATGTGTATACATACGGGTTGCTCCAATGTACCCACTTTTAAATCGGCCCCATTTTATAATAATGCTGCCAAAAATAAGAAGAGCTTTGATTACGTCATGCAATAATGCGGCATGTGGCTAATAACTATTAAATAACAAGGGGGTCGGGTTGACAAAATAGATCTACGCGGGGTAGGGGTAGACGCAGATCTCAAATACAATCTCACGCTGCATTCAAACGTAGACTAACACTTCGTTACTACTTTGAAAAATCCAGAACCTCAAATCAGTGTGTACACTAAACTTAATTTTATTCACACTGAGTTATAATGACTCGATAACAATATCAATTTGAATATATGAGCTGAAAAGTAGTGACGATATAACGTAAAAAATGTGCCACCACGAGTAAAACACGAGTGCCCCGTCACATCATTACAGTGCTCCTAAGTTTCTAATGTTAACATGTTCTTAATAAACATTAAATAATGTAAAAGAATGTTAAGTTCGAGAGGAAGTGCAACAGCTGCATCGAATATCTATCACTGTCTAAATTATTGCTCGTTCCCAAAAATTCATTTGTTTATTCGAAACACGGTATCTGTCAAAGGCATTAATTAAGAAACTAGAAACACTGTACCTACAGTTTATACCTAAGTGTAGGTAGTTACCTACATCGGAGTTTTTAGATGCGAAACCATGCAGAAAGTAAGTGTAAGCAGCTTAATTTGTACCTACTTTCTATCCACAGGATACTCGTAATGTCTGCTACAGCGTGTATTGTCTGCAGGGCTACTACGAAAGTCGAAACTAGAAGTTCGTATCGTGCCGTCCCTCTCGCTCTCGTATTAAATAGTATAAGTATCAGAGGGACCGCACGACACGAACTTCGAGTTTCGACTTTCGTAGTAGCCCTGCTGTTCCTTGGAATGGTTAACTTTATTTTTTAATCTGGAAGTCATGGATAAGAAATCATGTGAATAAGGGCCTAATTATAATGAAATCAATGATACCATCTTGCTAGATTAATAACTGCAAATGTTTTTCTCCTAAAATAAAACCTGAAATATGACGAAAATGTGTTTGTTTTCTTTTTTTCAAAGCCGGTTAACAGCATGGGGCATTTTTCCCTTTACAAAGTTATTTTAGTACCTACCGTCGAATGAAATTGTAAGTTCTATTATGTATATTTTCATTGTCATGTCAACTAACACATAATAACCATATCTGGAAACAAATAATTGTATACATTATTTATTAAGAATATTTATTAATAAAAAGACATTATAAACGGAAAATAAATTTATCATACCTTATTTCTTGTTTGATTTTGTAGGTCTATTATTACAGGGTAGATAGTTGAGATGGGTCATCTAAAACTTAGTAGTTAGCTTAGATGACGTAGCTGCAAGGATAACCACGTGATAGCGGCCTTAAGGAGCCGTCACCAACGTTTTGAAATTGAGGGATATTTACCTACTAGAGCTGATAGCAGTTATATACTCTTAAATACTCTTCTTGAAGGTTTATGTAGCATAACTGTATATTAGATTGGATCTGCTGGAAATCAACGCTGGCATCATATCAGGGCCTCCAAAGACTACCGCAGCAAAAATGGTATCAACTTGAAATTTGAACTGTACCAAGGAGAAAATATTTGTCACTTATTGGCTCTAGCTAGAAGAGCGGAAAAGCGTTTTACCCCGCTATCGAGTTTTTTCTTTAAAAACAGTACCTGGGCGAGCGAGCTTTGCTCGGGCTGAAACTCGATAACAAGTCGCGTTTTCCCATAGATAAGACCAAGCTTAATCGACATACCAAATTTCATCGAAATCGTTGGAGCCGTTTCCGAGGTCCCCGAAATATATATATAAATATATATATACAAGAATTGCTCTTTTAAAGGTATTAGATATTGATGACATTTTATTCTTATTATTATTAGAAGCCGTCTAACAAATCAAGTAGAGTACTCGTATCTACCTAGTAGAAAAGTACAGTTAAGAGCTGATTAGATTATATTTAATCTTGTAAACAAACACATCGGAAACAAAGACTGCTTATAAGGTCTCCCCTCTTTATTTTTCTTCTGTAGAAACGGACAACAGCTGTTTGCTGAGTACCGACTAAATTAACTTATTTTTGAACGGCAATTTACTTTGTCATACAATACCGGCTGGGTATTGTTTTAAAATCATTTAAAAGTCAACAAAGGCTAGGATATCGCGATAAATCGAACGGATTTCAGTAACACGGTCCAAAGGGTCGGCCTTGTCTCACAGGAAATTAAAGGCGTATTAATTAACGTCCACGCTAAATTTGTATTTCCCATTCAGTCTTGTAGGTATAAAAATAAAGAGTAGTTACTTATCTATATTGCGTTATCACTAATTCTTATTTATGCCATTAAATTTTGTGGGGATTAAATTAAATTTTCCAAGATTCAGGCTTTTATCATTATAATGCTCAAATAGTAGATTGTTCAACAAGGGACTAAAACAAGTCATGGATGTTTAGTCTCGCGTTAAACACTACTTTTACTTTGAATGCGAGGAAAAAAACGACGTTCTATACAAAATTTATGAACCTAACCAAATAATAACCCAATTAATACGTTAATACTTAACCTTTTCGATAAAAGTGACCTACCTACCTATACGTTGTATTAAATCGAGAACGGCAAGGTTCTGAACGATGGTTTCATATTACAGTGAGCCATTATTATTTGACGATCCAGGCCGTATCAGTTTGCACAAAGCCCTTAGCAAATCTCGCTCGGATGGGTCGCCGCGAGCAGCGGCGCGTGGCAGACTGGCAGCCGCTGGGTGCAAAAAGCGCGTGAAATACACGATATTGCGCTTGAATTGGTTTCCACCTCATAGTTCTGTAGCAGCTAAAGATTTAAAAGATTAATAAGTACCTAAACCCAAGCTAGTGACCGCACTAATAGGTATATAAATGCCAAATAGTGCTAGCGGTACACCCGGAAATTCAGTAAAAAGCTGCACGTTGCTGCTGTGTTAAAAGCATGAAATTCGGAACGATTGATCTTTAGACCATACGAATTAATTTGATCCGTAGCACGAAAAAAAACAAAAAGGAAAGGAGTTATGACGTCATCTTTTTTTTGTATGGGAAAAACTTTTTTTTGTTCTGAAACCTATCGTGTGTGGTATCTAATAAAAGGGCTTACTAAGCCGATTCTGAAAATGCTCATTTCAGATCACATTATTATATTTCAGTCACTTGTTTTCAATTAAAATAAAAATCATTTTCAAAACATACCAAGTTTGGGCTCCTTCAGAAATGATAAGGTACGGTTAAATTATTATTTGTAAAATATACCTAAAATGATAATGTAATAGCCTCATATCCAACCCCAAGAAATAGCCATCGTACTGTACATCATATTGTACTTGACTTCTATCGCTTTCCGGAAAGTTCTATTGTTTTAGCTATTGTAACGGCCTCATTAACGTCTTGAATGTTCTCTTTTTGTATAAGATTTTCTTTAATAGTCTCGTTTTTTATACCTATGATAAACATGTCCTTTACAAGTGACTCTTTAAGATTTTCGAACTTGCAACTTGCTGCTAAGTTATTCAATATGGTCACGTATTCATCAAGGGATTCTTCCTTTTGGTATCTCGTGAAAAATTGTTAGCTTTCTACTGTGGTGTTCTTACAGGCGTTGAATTTGTTGTCAAATTTTTCCAAAATTGGCGTTAAAGTTTCCGTTGACCTTTGAACGTTGAACGAGTCATAGATCTCAAGTCCCTCGTCTCCTATCGCGTTGAGCAAAATTGCGATCATTTTCTTTTCTGGGAGCTTCTCGAGATCGTTTGCCTCACAATATATTTCGAATTTCTGCTTCCATTTTCTCCATTTTTCTGAGTTAGCGCACTCCGAAGATGAATCGCCATTTTGAATACAAGACGTAACGGTTTCAATCCGTTAGCTAGGATTAAATTTTGAGTTTTTTCTGTTTCTTTTTGCATTTTCTTTGACATCTTTCTTGACTTTCTTTTTCTTCTGACACCATGTGTGATTGGGATGTCGGTTTAGTGGGCTTCGACGACTCTGAATATATTTGATTACAATTTGGAAAGGAGCGCAAATCAGACACCGGCCATGTTCGATCAAAGACTATTTTTATTTTTTAAATCATTCTTTACCACCGTGGAGTATGGGAAAGGTCCTGGTGTGGGATGCTGCCTGTGTAGACACACTGGCCCCTTCGCATCTCCACCGGACCTCCACAAGGGCAGCAGCCGCAGCAGAGGCAGCCGAAACCGCCAAGATAAGCAAATATAGTGGTCTCGGCGCCGAATATAATTCCGTCCCTTTCGGTGTCAATCGAGACCCTTGGTCCGTGGGCCCAGGAGCACTAAACCGAATCGTGCGCGGCGTGCTGCACGTACGTCTCGTAGGGTAATTGCACCAGTGGTCAGCCTCATAACGACTTTTTGAAGTTTGGAAAGCTGGCATTTTTACAGGATTCGCCGGAAAATGAAACGTAGTACATGATTGGATTAATTGTTTATTATAGTTTTTAAACAAAATATGTCAAAAACAATCTTTCTCTCTATAAAATTTATATTTAAATTCAAACAAAAAATGGCACTTTTTGCCAGTGGACAGCCTCTAAAATCCAATAATCAGCCTCGACGAATCCAGTATTCAGCCCTTATAACTATGAATAAGCATGAGATCAAAATGAGCATTATTTATATCAAAATCAACGATATTGCAGGTGGTAGGACCTTGTGCATGGTCCGCCCGGATTGCTACCACCATCTTGCTCACTAATCCTCCCGTGAAGCAGCAGCAGTGCTTGCACTTTTGTGTTTCGACGTGGAGAGTAAGACAGCCGGTGAAATTACTGGCACTTGAGGTATCCCATCTTAGGCCTCTAGGTTGGCAACGCATCTGCTATACCTTTGGTGTTGCAGATGTTTATGGGCGGTGGTGATCTCTTACCATCAGGAGACCCACTTGCTCGTTTGCCATCCAGTCAAATAAAAAAAATATTTAGGTCTCTCTTATTTCTTATAGCTAAATTATCAAAACAAAAAAAACTCACCTGACCGAAATATTATTGCAAGCAAACAATCACAGTACTTATTTGTGTTCTTATTTTATAGAACTTAATCATAAAAACATCAATATTTATTTATATGGAAATCAACGACATTAGTATGTATGCATACTTATATATTATGTAAATATTCCTCTCTGGTACACATCACACGAAGGAGAAATAGGTCACTAGCAAATCTACTAATAGTACCCACTTAGTAAAAACTATTCTTAAATAATCACAGTCATAATCTTCCTAGTTTTTTATATCTCAACTCTCTTATACGAGTATATCAACAAACATATCTATCTTATACTCATATCTATCTAATCATCCGAACTGCTACTTGTATTTAAGATATTCATTATTTCCCGGTCATTTATTAATGTTTTTGTTAGTTTCTCTTGAGGATACGTTTGTCTTGGCGGCATTTTTAGCTGAAAAATATACAGAAATACTTCTCAATTTCTGAAATACTAACTATCTAAATACATTTTATAACTATTCCAGGTAAAACTAAAATGTAGTCTACAGACGTCCTTAAAATACTACCTAAATGGGTACAATCGAAGACACTGTTAACTGTACATTTACAAACGAACATAAACCTTGTCGCAACGTATTAAAGTCTATGGGTGGTCAGTTAACAGTCTTCGTTTGTACCCAGCTAGATCGGGGCTGAATACTGGATCGGCAACACCTAGTGGCCAGCCGCGTAAAAATAAAATGTTTAATGCGGCTGACTACTGGGTTTTTAAAGGAATATGAAAGAACATGCCTTACTAAATTTGAAAATTTAAATTTAACGGTTCTAATGAACGCTATTTCTCGCAATTTTAAAAATAATTCAAGAATCCAGTGACCAGCCCGGGGGCCGACTATTGGATCTTTTATAAAAAAGTAGTACCCAATGGTCAGCCCCCACAATATTTACGAAAATCAGCGATATTTTTATTCAAATTTAATATAATTCAATACATGAAGTATTAAATAAAGCCAAATTGCATAAAAGACTATCACATTTAATAATAAAAAATGTTTTTTCTTACCTTTTAAGAGAACACCACGCGAAGTAATAAATATGGCGGACATGACACTATTGCTCTTTTCATCCGCCGTCACCTGTATGAACGAGTTTATTTCTTCCCCCTGATCCCCTGCCGCACCTATCGTGTGGCATATTAACCAATGAGGAATCAAAGTTTCTATTTAAGTACACGTGATTCGTTTATTCTAATTGTAGCGATATTTGTGACCAATAAACGACGCAAAAGGCTGACCACTGGTTCCTGGCTGGCCACTGGTGCTGTTACCCTATCATTTGAAGTCGATTAATAAGTTAGGCCTGCTGAAAACTAAAATTCTAGCTGTCCATATTTTTCTGACTGGCCTGCGGCGATCGTTCATCGCGTGGGTCGCAATCGCCGCAATAGCCAGAGCTTGTGATGAATGCGCCCGACGCGCGGAAAATTGGAAAAGCGTCGACGATCAGTTGCAGTCGCGCCCGCCTCGCCGCGCGCCGCAGCGCGTATTAAACTTCGGATCGGACCGTGTTTGTCTAGCATAAAGTTGTATGGTAGACAATACAAACATTATGACGATGATAAGCAGCAACGACCATCAGCAATGCCACTCTTCACACGTAAGGTCGGTTGCCTGTAATCGAAAGAGATGTAACGATGCCACGGCAGTGCCGTTTGTAATACAGAAAATATAATGTTAAATATACCAACAATACGCGTCGTATGATGTCTAAGTTTTGTGTATGAGTTGTATGAGTTGTTATGTTGTTATGAGTTGGACGTAGGTATTTGTCTTATGAATTGTAGAGACGTTCGAGTAACAAGAATAAAGATTTAGGACTGCTTAAAAGACATTTAAGAATATAAGTAACTTTACATCATATCGTGTATTGAAAACGTGTAGGTAAACGAATGAAATAATGAATATTAAAGTATTTAGTTAGGTAATATTTCTTTTCCTAGTAAAACGGTTTTTGTAAAAAAAACTGTTTAATAAATAAACCGATTTACTTACCTATATTGTGATCAGACGCGTATCTACAAACTATGTTACAGGTGATAATTTTATAGTCGCGTCCACCAAAGAGCTCAGTAAATTATGATTTGATTAATGCAAAGCAGGTACCTACTTAACAAATTTTTCTCAAAAATGACCGTAAAAGTCGACATTATTCCTTACGTATCAGAAGGCTAAGTGCATAGTTTATGGTGAGCGAGAAATTAAAAAGATTGCAGGCGCGCTAGCTCGACAATAATAATCTTATTATTGTCGAGTCTCAAACTTTCAACCGACTTCAAAAAAGGAGGAGGTTCTATGTTCCAATGTTCGTATTTTTTTTGAAGTGAAAACGGCCATGGGAATGTTGGCACACGTATACAGCCAACTCAAATGGCTGCTACTGCTATCAGTTATTTTGTTGGAACTCCAGACTTTTTTTTATTGGAGTGGTGTTTTCGGTGGAAAATACACCTGCTGGTTTTTTAAATAAAAAAAGCAGGAAAACATGAAAATTTTTAATGGAATAAAATTAAATGTCATAATGTATTTTGTTGAGAAAAGGTATTGTATTGTATTGTAAAACTCTTTATTGTACATAAAAGCACATGAAAATAACATAACACAGGATAATAAGATGTACAAAGGCGAACTTATCCCTTAAAGGGATCTCTTCCAGTTAACCTTTAAACGATTGACAGGACATCAGACACAAGAGTAGACACTACAAGTACAATGAAAAGGTAAAAGAACCGAAATTTAAATTAACTAAAAAAAAAAATCATTTCAAATACACATACATAACCTCAGCCATATGGGCATATGGGCCTCAGCCTACAGCCTCTCGGTTTAAGGCCTCGTCCCTGTATAGTTTTTGTTTTTTTTTCACATCTAAACATCCGTCATCTAATGTGTGGTGTGCCATCATCGAACCTCGCAAATTTTTTCTTGCCCACGCCTTTTTAGGGTTCCGGAGCCAAAATGGCCAAAACGGAACCCTTATAGTTTCGCCATGTCGGTCTGTCTGTCCGTCCGTCCGTCCGCGGCTTTGCTCAGGGACTATTAATGCTAGAAAGCTGTAATTTTGCAGTGTCTTGGGGTCAATGCCTGGGGCAGAAGATTTGGATGACGTTTTTATTTTGTAACATAGTTTAGTTTATAAATAGTTTTAGGCTTGGATGTCAGATAGTATTTATTGCTTTTCCTTGTTATTTGCACGGATATATATATGTAAAGTATGCCGACAAAATAATACAATAAAAATATATAAAAACGTTTTTTATGGTACCTCCCATAGACGTAAAGTAGGGGTGATTTTTTTATGCTCATTCAACCCTATAGTGTGGGGTATAGTTGGAGGTCTCAATTCAGGTTCGATTCAGTGATTTGTTTGCGAAATATTCAACTTTAAAGTGCAAATTTTCATGATAATTGAGCGTCCCCCCCCCCTCTAAAATCTAAACCGGTGGGTGGAAAAATTTGAAAAATTCAGGATGATAGTAATAAGTATATCAAACTTTCAAGGAAAACTATAACGGCTAAGTTTGCTTGAGAATTATTAGTAGTTTAAGAGTAAATAGCAGCCTAAGGTATAAAATATAACTAAACATGGAGATTCCGCATAAAATACGAAATCCTTCGAAAAATATTACTTAATTTTTTCGTAATGGCTACGGAACCCTATTTTGGGCGTGTCCGACACGATCTTGGCCGGTGGTTTTAGATCCTTCACCGCCACTGGTTCTTAGAGAGTCATAAGGGCTTGCTAAACAAATTGAAAAGCAAACCCTAAATAGAAATAGAATAGGTGCATTGGTACTTGTAGGTACGTATAACATTATGTGTTCATGTTCACGATCGATGCATCGTGCGGTCACTCGACATGACGTTTAATTTAATTAAACAACGGACAAATCCTGTTGACTGGTGAGCCAATTTGATGCTGGTACATCCATATTTACGAGTAGGTGTGTACAATAAACAGTTTACATTGAGTATTATAATTTGCTAGCTTTTACCCGCGATTTCGTGCGCGTAGACAACATAAGTACCTATTACAAATATTGTTTTTTTTTAATGGAAGGTTATGTAAAAGTTTCCTTTTTCTAAACAACCAATTGTCCTACCTACAATAAAACTACTATACAAACCTTTCTCCGGGAAAGTGCAAAATTCCCGCGGGATAGAAGTAAGTAAATATAACTTCGGGGCCGATTCTAAAAATTTTTTCAGCAGTACCTGAATGACAAAGGCTAATTTTCCTAGGCAAAATGCAGAATTCCCGAGGGATAAAAATAAATAAGTGGATCGACCGAGCAAAAACATTTTTCACTCATAGAAAGCTGTACTGTTTCTAACTGAAATAGGTAATTTTTTCCCGAGAAAGTGTAAAGTTCCCGTGAGACAGAAATGACCCTATTTTTAATTCACTTACTTCTATCCCACGGGAATTTCGCATTTTCCCCGAGAAAAATAGGATATGTGAATCAGGGATAGTCCAGCTTTCCATAGGTGAAATATTTTTTAAAATCAGCCCCGAAGTTGAATTCACTTACTGTCATCCCGCGGGAATTTTGCATTTTCCCTGAAATAAAGGTGCCTCCGTCAATCGGGGATAGTGTAGCTAGTTGTTGGTGAAAGAAATTTTAAAAGCAGTGCCAAAGTTGAATTTACTTGTTTCTATCCCGCGGGAATTTTTCATTTTCCCGGAAAAAGTATCCTATGTCAATCAGGAATACTGTAGCTTACTTTTGGTGAAAGAACTTAAAATCAGACCCGAAGTTGAATTCACATGATTTGTAAGAATTTTTTAAATCAGCTCCGAAATCGAATTTATTTATTTCTATCCCGAGGGAATTTTGCATAATCCCGGATAAAAAGTAACCTATGCCAATCAAGGATAGTGTAGCTTACTAACGGTGAAAGAATTTTTAAAACTGGCTCAATAGTTTCAGAGATTCGACTACAAACAAAGAAACGAAAAAAGTTGAGATATTTCCCTGTCCGGTGGGAATTTCGAAAAATCCTTCCTTAGTGCACCTCTACAACACTCGAGGTACATGTATGCCAAATTTAAAGTCTCTAGTAACAGTAGTTTAGGCTGTGCGTTTTCTGTCAGTCAGTCAGTCAGTCAGTCAGTCACGAAACTGTTTTATAGGTATAGATAAACCCCCTTATTCATAAAACTTAACAAGCCTATGTTAACTAACAAATGCTTTGTCCCTTTCTAACAAATACAAATGTCGAGGTGACAGATAAGTACAAACGAATTATAGCGGCATTTTAACTAAAATAGGTTTGATTGTCGTTTATGAATAAGGGGGAAAGAAGATAATATACACGGTTATAATATTATAATATTACGGTATTTACGAATTTTTCGATTTTTCGCTACGTAATTAGTGTAATTTTTATTTTAAGTACTTGCTGTGTTGCCCGGCGCGACTCCGTCCGCGTAGAAGTATGAAAAATAGTTTACGCCCTATTCTCAGACCTACCAAATATACACAAAAAAAAACATACAAATCGGTCAAGCCGTTTGAGACGACTTTGGTTACAAACAGTGTGAGACGAGAATTTTATATATTAGAAGATTGGAAAATGAAGGAATGAGAAGCTACCAAAGCCAGTTTTTTAACCGACTTCAAAATAGGAGGTTATCAATTCGGTATTACTTTTGCAGGTGGTAGGACCTTGTGCAAGGTCCACCCGGATTGCTACCACCATCTTGTTCGCTAATCCTGCCGGGAAGCAGCAGTGCTTGCACTGTTGTGTTTCGGCGTGGAGAGTAAGACAGCCGGTGAAATTACTGGCACTTGAGGTATCCCATCTTAGGCCTCTAGGTTGGCAACGCATCTGCAATCCCCCTGGTGTTGCAGGTGTCTATGGGCGGTGGTCATCTCTTATAATCAGGAGACCCACTTGCTCGTTTGCCATCCAGTTGAATAAAAAAAAAAAGTTTTTTATGTTTGTTACCACAGAACTCCGTCATTCGATTTGAATTTTTTTGCGTTCGTCTAGGAATGTCTTCAGTTATTTAGGTCCCATAAGCACCAAATCAGGATCTGATGATTAAATCTTAAGGAAATCGAGGGAACTCTTCAAATGTTGTAGGGACACCTATAGTAAATTGGATATATTTAGTAGTAACTTGTGCATTTGCTCTTGAAAATCATCATTTGGTGAAGTGGAACTGATGATGCAGACCACAGTTGACCATCGGAGTTACTACTCAATAACAAGTACTTCACGGGTTGAATTTTAATTACTTTAACACAGTTGCTAAGCAACTTATGCTCCTCGTAATGCATATGGTAAAACGGGTGGTGAAACACCAGGACTCCTCAATAATGAACGTCTCTGCATCGGAAAAAGCATTATTTCGTAAAAGGTGAGGAGCAGTTGATATTAAACTATTGTATCTTCATCATCCCAGCCTATATACGTCCACTGCTGGGCACAGGCCTCCTCTCAGAACAAGAGGGCTTGGGCCGTAGTTCCCACGCGGGCCAGTGCGGATTGGGAACTTCACACGCACCATTGAATTGCTTCGCAGGTTTGTGCAGGTTATTGTATCTTAGATCACTAAAAAGCGTGAAAAAAAATTATAACAAAAAAATTAACCGACTACAAAAAACCATGAAAATATTTTACTTACCGTTTTTGCTGATGCTAATAAAATGTGAAACTACACAATTTGAAACATTTTAGGAACAGTGCCCTTAGTGTAAGTTTTCGGTTAGAAAATACGTCTCGATCGCGTTCGCGTTAAAATTCGTTCGTGTTTCCATACAAATTGAGATTTTACGCGAACGCGATCGAGACGTATTTTGTAACCGAAAACTTACACTAGGGGTACAGTTTTCGTAATTTACGTGAATATTTCTTGTAAAAAGTTAATACTGCATTTTTCGGAATAACTAAGTACTGTCAAGGAAACTGAATCACGTACCAGGGTGGAACATTTGTCCTACCTTACTAATGTCAAGTTGACATTCCATACATTTGCTAAAGAAATTATAGCGAAATTGATTAAGAAAAGGTTCCGCCCTGTACGTAATTCAGTTTCCTTGACTGTACGTATCCACGCAACATTATAATTCATTCTAGGCATGTACTTACCTAACATAAAAGTTTGCTAAAGAATTACTGGGGGGCAATGTAGTGGTTTTTCATTAGGTAGTTTTGCTATCCGGCAATTAGCACCACTCCTGTAGATAATCTATCGTGATATTCATGACCGCGCTGCCACAGTCACTCCAGAGTATTCGTGATTAACTGTCCTTGTGTCGACCTTTTACATTTATGCGAGTCCCGCGCTGCTCCCGGTGCGCGGCGCGGTTGATGAGGGTCCGCAGTCTCCTGAGGATGTTGCTATGTGCTGACTGTCTAAAAACTTGTTTTTTCAACGTTCGTGAGAGTTTGTTCCTGAAACTGAAATTCCCTTTGGATAGTGGTATCCATAGGGAATTCTAGCTTTAGGAATGTGAGCGGAAAAATACTACTTAAGGTCTTAAGGTCTCTGACCATAAGTTCTAATAAATAGACAGGAATAATCATACTTATTTTTGTACTCATAGTAGGTACGAGAATTATCAATTTAGTTCTGTTATTTCCTATACTTACCTACTTTTTCTGTAGTTATATTCCTTTTTAACCGATTTCAAAAAAGGAGGAGGTTATCAATTCGGTTGTATTTTTTTTATACCTATTTGTTATCTCAGAACTCCGTCAATTATGAACCGATTTGAAAAAAATTTTATTCGTTCGTCTACGAATGCTTGCAATTAGGTCCCCATAAGCACCAAATCAGGATCTGATGATTGGATACTAAGGAAATCGAGGGAACTCTTCAAATATTGTAGAAACGCCTATGATAATTTCGATATATTTATTTGCTCTTGAAAATCATCATTTGGTGAAGTGATGATGCAGTCAGTGCGTCAGTACGAGCCAGCAGGAGGGATTGAAACCCAATATACTCGTATAGTTGTATGTAGGTGAGGTACCTAGACAATTATAGGTCTACTCCTGCTGGCTCGTGCTGAGGCACTGACTTCATGTAGACTGGTAGAAATTATTTTCATGGTTTTTGTAGTCGGTTCTATTTTTTGTTAGGTAAATGAGTAAAATGTTTGTGTTACCTATTGTATTTTGTTATCGCTTTATAGGACAGATATTTATTATGATAGTTCCTTAGCTTATTGCTGATCTTTAGCATGCGATTTAATGATTGTCAGGTATGTTTCAAATATTTCGCTATTACTTAAAGTTATGGGATAAGATAATGCAGTAAACCTGCAAGGTACCTAATAGTGAACAACTTTATCACCTGAATTAACTAAGTACCAATGTACAAAGTAAAGTTATGCTGAAAAAAATGATGACATCTTTGTTGTTCACTTATAGTTACTTACCTATAAACTACTTTCTAACTCGTAATGAAGTTGCTTAAGTACATAACGTAATTTAAAAGTTGATCGTATGTAGTGAGTGGCACGGGTACTTTGGATTCACGACTTTAAGCTGCCAAGAGCCGTTTACGAACTAACGCTTAAAGTTTAAAATAGTACAAGATCAACGTTAAAACTGATGATGTCAACGCGGCTTCGGCGGAAGGGCTCCGGCCGGAGGGCGGGAAGAGATGAGAGGCACCTACCTAGTTTGCAATTTACGCACGAAGTAACTTTGTCTCACGTCGATACAGTTTATATCAGCGTAATTCGATTGCCCGACCCTACTTCGAGCCGGTTGTGCAATATTTGACAGCAACATTATAAACGAATAAAGTCTATAATACAATTAAGTTTGTACGCTGTGGTTGGAATGGATGGAATGGATGGATATCACATTTGTTAAACTACTTACCATTCGCAAATGAAAAAAAAAGTTGAGTTGATTTCGAAATGCTATTGGAAATAGGAAATCACCACACTAGTTATTGCTATAACTACTTGTACTTTACTTATTCTGTGCTATAACTAGAGACAAAAATTTAATCCGAGCGGGTGTTTCGTGGTGTGTTCGTGGAATAATGGATTCACTCTAGACAGATTGACACCATTTCGGAATGGTATTATAATGCAGTAAATTCGTTATTTATTTTTTACTAGAGTTTACCCGTGGCTTCGCACGCGTTAACTATTCGATCTGGTAGTTACAGTTGAGATTCCGGGATCTTACAAAATTCCCCTGGGAAGTCCCTAAATTTATATCGTGGTCTTCATTGAGGTTGTATCAAGAACAACTGTCCAAAATTTAAAGAGTCAAGTTTTATTAATTTGTAAGTACCTACAAATTTTTAGAAACTAAGCAACAACTACTAACATAATATGTGTCCCAGTTACATGAAATAAATTATATTATTATTATTATTATTATTATTATTAAACCCAGCGGTTGAAATATCAAGATTCTATCCCCGTCCCGTGGGAATATCGGGATAAAAATTAAGTAGCCTATGTGTTATTCCAGACGTCCACATACCTAGATAAAAAATTTCATGACTCAAAGTCCAACGGCTGTTATTTCGAGATTTTGTCCCTATGCCGTGGGAATATCGGGATAAAAAGGAGCCTATGTGTTATTCCAGACGTCCAGCTATATCTACGTACCTTTAATACGAATGCGTCTAGCTAAAACGGCATGAAGGACTAACAATAACAAACATACACGCGCACACACACACACACACACACACAAACTTTCGCTTTTATAATATATACTAGCGTTTACTAGTTGCAATTGAAATTCCGGGATTTTACAAAATTGCCCTGGAAATTACCAAAATTTATATCGCAGGCTTCTGAGGTTGTGTTAAGGTTAAGAGCAACTGTCCAAAATTTCAACTCTAAACCCAGCTGTTGAACTTTCTAAACCTAAACGAGAAACTTATCTACAATGGCACAATAATATCCAGTTGACAAAAATGTGTATAGTAATATAATATAATTTAAATTTAATGATATTTTCATTCATCCATAAATTCCTTAGTAGAATAATAACATTACGTACCAAATAGAAATTATTCAGAAAGCTACTCTAAAGCACTTCTAATCGCAACAAGTAGTTTGAAGTACCTAGGTACCTACGATTTAAGGAAGCCAGGAAATACCTACAATCTTCAGATAATAGGGACAATGCAAGATTCAAAATTTAGACATTAAGAATACTTCTGTTTTCTGTACAATGGGTGTTTATTGAGATCAGTCCGTGGGTTTATTTAAGTATATAATTAAGTAGTAGGTATAGGTAACGTGCTGTGGTCGGAGACACGATTAAAAATAAATAGTTCGAAGTCGTGCGCCATTGTCATTTTAATTTTGTGGTATAACGCATAAATTTAACTTTAAATGTTACTTGAGCAAATCAAATAACGTTACTTAAGTACATGATCGATCCAAGTCGATAGTTTGCAGTGACGTGGAGTGAACCTTTTCGTTGTTACAGATAACCTGAATAGTGAGTGAGAGAAGCGTGTAGGTACCTAAATTTAAAACAACTTGATCCTTATTCGAATGATAGGCAGATGATGTTAACTGTAAATTCATGGAATAACTGAACAAGTGCTAGTTGGACTCGCGCACCAACAAAGGAATCACATCTAATCCCAAAAAAATATATTTATCAATGCATTGATAACTACCTCCTTATTTTTTTGTAGAATCATAATGATAATAAGCAAACGAGTATCACAATTTGAAGTTCATGCTGATGGTCAATGGGAAGTTAAAAAAATATTCGGAAATTTTTATAACAAAAAATTTAACCGACTACAAAAAACCATAAAAATAATTTTCTACCAGTCTGAAGTTGGTCGGTGTCTCAACACGAGCTAGCAGGAGTGGACCTATAGTCAAGTACCTCACCTACGCACTATATGTTGGGCTTCAATCACTCCTACTGGCTCGTGCTGAGGCACCGACCGACTTCAGGCTGGTAGATATAGTATATTGTGTCTTAAGGGCGGTAAACAAGGAATTACGAACGAGAGTCTATTAGAGGACCGAAGTCGAAGACTGAGGGCTTTAATGGGTCGATGTTCGTAACTCTAGTACCGCCCGTGCGACATACCTACAATGTTTTTCATCACATTTGCGAGTAAAATTGTATATTTGTAAAAGAAAAACTAATAATAACCATCTTGCTCGCTAATCCTGCCGTGAAGCAGCAGTGCTTGCACTGTTGTGTTTCGGCGTGGAGAGTAAGACAGCCGGTGAAATTACTGGCACCTGACCATCTTAGGCCTCTAGTTGGCAACGCATCTGCAATACTCCTGGCGTTGGAGATGTTTATGGGCGGTGGTGATCTCTTACCATCAGGAGACCCACTTGCTCGTTTGCCATCCAGTCGAAAAAAAAAAAAAAAAAAATTTTTTCAAAAATTGCCGATACCATTTTCTATTAAGAAAACCAAAATTAAGATAAAAAGATTTAATATTAATCAAAATAGGTATCCAAATAAATCAAGGGGTATACGTGAAATTTACGCATTTGAAGCATAAGTATAACGGCGGTTGAGTTTATAACATAAAATGTATAAAATTGAGTGTCAATTTTATGTAGTTTTAGCGCGGTGAGCTCAAATTTGTCATTTTTTCCATTAAAAGATTTAGTGTCGTGCCGAACATGTTCAAATATATACCTATCTGTCAATATACAAAAAAACTTAAGCTCAAAATTAAATAATAAGTGAAATAAATAGTAAGTTAAATAGTAGTTAATTAAATAGTAAATATTTAATTTTGAACACATAAGCTTTTTGCTGGCTACTTGCATTGTCGTCTAAACTACATTTCAGATTATTGTATTGTCTATATAAGTCATACTCAATTTATGTGTAATATGACTTAAGCCGTGGTGGCCTAGTGGTTTGACCTATCGCCTCTCAAGCAGAGGGTCGTGGGTTCGAACCCCGGCTCGCACCTCTGAGTTTTTCGAAATTCATGTGCGGAATTACATACATTTGAAATTTACCACGAGCTTTGCGGTGAAGGAAAACATCGTGAGGAAACCTGTGCAGGGATTCAATGGTGCGTGCGAAGTTCCCAATCCGCACTGGGCCCGCGTGGGAACTATGGCCCAAGCCCTCTTGTTCTGAGAGGAGGCCTGTGCCCAGCAGTGGGACGTATATAGGCTGGGATGATGATGATGACTTATGGAGTAATTAGGTACAGTCCAGCAAAATTTGATCGATCAAGACTTGGGTCTCCAACTCTCCACATAAACAACAAATTACTTCATTTCTAACACTATTAATTGTTAAGGCACTAAAAAGTTACTAAATACCTACTGATTAGGAAATAATGATAGTTATCGTTGAATTAATCTATAAGTACTAAAGTGTACTGATATTCTGATAATAGTATTATCAGCAACTGTTGCTATGGAAAGTACTTTGTAACACGCTTAATCAGAAGATTTACTTAGTTTACGTTGACCTTGTTTACCGAAACAGCTGTCAGTGGTTGATTGTCGAGGTTTGGTTTACTCACGCCAGTTTGGATTACAGCGCCGGGTCGAGATGTCGTCGGGTTGGCTCGTAGTGAGCGTGGCGCTGGCGTGCGCGGGCGCCTCGCTCGCGGGCCGAGAGGCGCGGCTCGTGACCACGACGCAGGGGCCCGTACGCGGGTACCGCGCTCTGCAGGGAGACCACTTCGAGTTTCATGGCATTCCGTACGCTACTGTGCCTACAGGAGCGCACCGATTTATGGTAAGCGGACATTTCCTGTAGGTTTTAAAAATACGCGACAACTCTGCAGCTAAAAGCATACAGCGTGTCCAGTACCTAAGTACAGTCAGCAGCAGAAGTACATGAGCAGCAGTTGTGGTGCTTAAAATGATCTAACTCCTAACCTCGGTCACAGAATAAGTAATAGTACAAGCAGTAATAGTACAGATAATAATGAGGGCTATCGCGTATGAATTCGCCACTAGAGGCGCTAGTGTAGCGTGAGGTCTCCGAAATGTCAAATCTCATAGTTTTGGGTGAGCTACGCGGGTTTATTTATAATTAGAATAATTTAGTGAATATTTTGCAATATCTGAAATTAATTATGGCAATTATATGCGTTCCGGGGCAATGAATGTCGGTGTTTCAAGACAGTTTTGTCTTTCGGAAACCTTTGTCCTCCCTTTTTTCCGAACAAAACGGGGACTATGCAAAACTGCGGCATGCTCGATATTTTTATGGTACGGTTTTAAGGTGTATTAAATATGATTTCAATCTTTTAAACTTTGTTTTCACACCCGTAATAACAGACTTTGAAAGCCATACTTAAAAACCTCACGCAACAGTGCGCCATCTAGTGAGACAAAAAACGATAGCCCTCATTAAGTAATAAGTAATAGTACAAGTAGTAGAATCGTGAGTTTATCATTTTGGCCATTGGCCATCGTAATCGCTCATCCACTCCTGCTGCTGAATGTTGTAGGTATTATCTACACACTTTAAGTGCTGTGTTGGAATAGATGAGTGGGGGCTAAATTCTAACTAAAAGTCCAGTGGTTTTCCAGATAGGTAGGTACTTAACTTTTGTATTGTGGAAAATGTTGCTATGTTGATTTTTGTGCCACAAATTCCAAGGGTTTCAACATTTAAACGAGTGTAATTCACTACGGACGGAGTTTCGTCATACAGGACGTCTCGGGACAATACATAAAAGTGCTCTGTGTTCGGGACCTAGGCAGTTGGCAACAAGGTGTGGAGATGTTAAACACGAACAAAGCCGTGGGTGTTTTAAAACGATACGAATTGAGATTGGCTAACACTCCACACTTATGTTATAATAAGTTTTGCATTGTACCCAAATTGTACCTATTACGCGAGGAAAGAAAAACAAAAACTTGCAAAGAAACAAAATTTCATGTCATGGAAACAGCGGGGCTACTACGAAATTCGAAAATCGAAGTTCGTCTCGTTGCATCTCTTTTACTCGTACGAAATTAAATAAGCGTCAGCGGGACGGCAAGATACGTCCAGGACGTTCGATTTTGGCACTTCATAGTAGGTAGGGCCTTCGTAGTAGGGAGTCGCACAGTTTGAAATATGGTCTCCTAGAAACATGAAATTCGGTATGAAGTAGCTCCGGCCGGTTTTTTGCTATTGTTTCAATGAAGTCAAAGTTTTTTAATAAGATTCTTACGATATCCTGCAAATATATAGGTATACGAGTATAGACTCGTACTATTAGTTATATGTACATACACTCCGCATACACTACACTACGAGTAGGTACCTACCTACTATAATGTACATATACATACTCGTGGGTATACTTACGTCATTCATTTTAAATGAAAATAGTGCTCTACGAGTATATTTCACTTTTAAATCAGACAACTCCACGTATGGGTACCTTAACGTAGATCTAATGGTACCTAATTAATTACTCTAATTAAAATTGCATTGTTTCTTTGACCGCATTATCAATTAAACATGGTTGAACTGTTATTTTCAGGCACCTCTACCCGGACCAGTTTGGCTGCAACCTCTAGAAGCAACAAACAATTATACGATATGTCCCCAATTTAATCGCATACCGCAGACGGAGTTTGTTATAAAAGAAGACTGTTTGATTGCAAATGTTTATGTTCCTGACACTAACGAAAAAAACCTTCCTGTCCTAGTCATAGTACATGGAGGTGCCTACCAAGTTGGGTTCGGTAATATGATGCAGCCACGAGGTTTAATGGAAAGTAAAAAAATTGTTGCGGTTACATTCAACTATCGTCTAGGAGTTCATGGTTTCCTATGTCTGGGTACAGCGGACGCTCCAGGTAACGCTGGCATGAAAGATCAGGTAGCCCTGCTGCGTTGGGTCAAAAAAAATATTGGCAAATTCGGTGGCAATCCCGATGATGTCACGATGGCTGGCTACAGCGCTGGCAGTTCATCAGTTGATCTTTTATTGGTATCAAAAATGGCTAGAGGTCTATTTAACAAAGTCATTCCCGAGAGTGGTGCCAATGTTGGAGCGTGGAGCGTTCAGATCGATCCACTAGAAAACGCAAAGATGTACGCTAAGGAACTGGGCTTCGAGAATGTAGACGATATTTACGCTTTAGAAGAATTTTACAAGAGCGCTTCCTTGGAGTCTTTGGCTAGCACCGCGTTTCTAGACAGAAAAGATTCCAGCTTTGTCTTTTCTCCGTGCGTGGAACGAAATACCGGGGTTGATATATTTCTCGATGATTCACCAGTGAATATCATAAAGCAGGGTAAATACAAAAAAGTTCCCGTCTTGTACGGATTTTCAAATATGGAAGGCCTTTTCCGTTTAAACTTATTCGAAAGTTGGAAGGATGAAATGAACTCAAATTTCTCTATGTTTTTGCCGATTGATCTTGAATTTAAAAATACGGAACAGAGAGAGGAAGTTGCAAATGTAATAAAGGAATTTTATTTCGGCAGCAAGCCGGTCGGATATGATACGATATTGAGTTATATTGATTATTTCTCTGACGTAATTTTTGCTTACCCGACGCTGCGATCCACGAAGTTGCAAGTGGAGGCAGGAAGCAAATTGATATATTTATATGAATATTCTTATCCAATTAGTATATTTTCGAGTTTCTTCAAGCCCGACCCTATTCCTGAGTACCTAAAGAATGTTCGCGGAGCGCGGCACGTGGCGCAGACCGACGCCGTGCTGGACTCTGCATTGGCGCCGCCGGAGGACGGCGATCTAACTGAACAATACATTAAGCATAAAAAAGTAATGAAAGAATTGTGGGTGAATTTCGTAACTACCGGGTTAGTATTCTTTTCATTAAGTCACACGCAATACATTTTATATGTCACTATAGCCTGTACCAGCGGCTTTGCACGCGTTAACCAATGGTTTGGCAGTTAAATTGAATTCTGTTCCGTGATGTTACTAAAATTACGGAAATTTCCAGACGTCAGCTATTTTCTTATTGAATTTCATTCAAAACCTTAGCGTAAGGAGTAGGCAGGGAGTAGGTACATAACTCACACCACACATGCACATTGGTACACTTTGCCTCATTATATAGTAGCCGATCCTTGTTTTTTATGGCATAAGGTGGCAAAAAAGTGTTTGTTGATAGTAAGTGAACACTGACCACCACCACCCATATGGACACCCCCCAACACCCCCCAACACCAGAAAGGCATAGACCGAAAAAGACGTCGATCGGCTTGGCTCGTTCAGCTCTGTTTGTGTGTCTGTCTGTGGCTTATGGGTTTTCTAGCAACGGTTCTTAGACATGTTTCATTAAAATCGGTTTGGCCGTTTTTGAGATATTGAACTTTAAACTTTGAAGTGAAAAAGTCGGGGGTTTTCCAACTTTTAGTTGGTTAGGTATTACTATATTATATAGAGTCGCGTCTTGGAGTTATAGTTTTATGGTATCATCTCTCTTTGTTGTTTTTACAGTAAGCCGAGTAGCGAGGACGAGAGTGCGAGCAAGCTGGGTGCGTGGGCGCCGGCGGACGCGGAGTGCGCGCCGCACGCGGCGCTCGGCGAGCGGCTGGAGGTGCGCGGGGACCTGCTCGGCGCGCGCCGCCGCTTCTGGGAGGACGTGTATGGGCGCCACTACCGCCATCCGCAGCCGCCGCCGACGCCGCCCGCCCGACATACCGAGCTATAGACATGTTTCCTACAAACGACTCCACTCCATGGCCTGGCCTGGCTCATCCCAAATCTTTAGGTACACCTAATTAAAGAGACATGAAGAAGAGAGAATGACACCACCTATCAACTGAACTTTTATGAGCAGTCAAAATATACGATTCTCTAATTGATTTAGAATGGAAAAGTAATTATGACATCACTTAGTTGACATCGACTAGTTCAAAATTAATCTAGTTTTCAGGATAAAAATAAAGCGTATTTTTTTACCAGAGCCACGTCTTGCAAGTGTTGTTTTACGTTATTATTATCTACCTATCTACTCTATTTTGCACGAATGTTCTCTATGCAAATGAAGGCCAACTTATAGACGTGACTAATTTAAAATGGCGCGTCCCTCGCTCAACTAAGTTACGACCAGTTAGACAGCAAATCCATCTATATCCATACTGATATTATAAATGCGAAAGTGTGTATGTTTGTATGTTTGTCCGTCTTTCACTTCGAAACGGAGCGACGGATCGACATGATTTTTGGCATAGAGATAGTTTATGGGCCAGAGAGTGACATAGGCTACTTTTTATGCCGGAAAAATGCACAGTTCCCGAGGGACCAGCGCGCGATAACCGAATTCCACACGGGCGAAGCCGCGGGCAAAAGCTAGTCTTACAATAAACCACCTGAGTCTAACCAAGAGCTCAATCCCTGTTAGGCTGAGGCGGTTATTGTAAGATTTGCTGTCTAAGGACCTAGTCGTCATAATGAACTGATTTTGTTGAGTGAGGGGCGCGTATTTTAAATTAGACAAGCTCTAACGAACGAGTGACTATGTCCATCAAAAATACATTATAACTTTAGCAGTGTCATGTTAACTGGGCTTTATATTAACTACGAACTAAGTTGTAAAGTGTCACCAGAGGGCGGCCGTACTGCCTAACGTTTCTGACGCTCGTGTTCGCAATCAAATGACGATTTCGCATACAAAAACTGGCATTTGGTTGCTATAGCGAGCGTCAGAAACATTAAGCTTCAGATTTATAAAATCACTCATATCCATGAAAATGCGATTAGATTGCGATGAAAAAATATGTACCTATGCATTGCTACAAAACTACAGCTTCAGTTAAATTTGTAACCAAATAATTGTAGTTGATGACATACTTACTTATTTAAGTAAGCTGTCGATAATTTTCCATTACCCTCTATTAATTCAACACAATTTTTGTCTATTTAATTTCCTGTGGTAATATTTGTCTTAAACGTGATTTCAGACAGAGGCAGACAGCGACTTTGTCTATGTGTATAGATTATAAAGATTTGATGTACCCTAATGTTCTCATAAAACTTAACGTTTCTTTGTTGACTAAACTTAATAAAAAAAAACAATAAATATCTTATTCTTAAGCGTACCTAATTGTTGTCTCTATATAATTGTATAATCAGTTGATCAAAATCACTGCTAAAAATACATAATAACAGCAATAAATATATAAACCAGTAAGTACTACTTAATTTTATTTATTACATGTAAATTGGTGTAGGTACATCTTTGCGCTACTAATGTCATGTTGACATACCATGCATTTGTCAAAGAAATCATAGCGACATTGATTATGAAAAGGTATCGCCCTGGTACGTGATTCAGTTTCTTCGAGTGTAAGTCTATCTTCCTAGCGCCCAGAGTCATATATAAAGAACTTATTGTAATTTGAACATCAAACTCTATCATAAATAACATAAAGTTTGATGTTCATAAATCAAAAATTTGACTTGGGCGTTAGGAGGAATTGTAAATATTAGCATAGCCAGCTTAAAAAAACACGGCAACGTCTAAGTACAACACAATTCCTTTTCTATTTACTTATTAAGTATTTGTCCACACCAAAGTTACTAGTAGGTACGAAATTCTCATTACCTATAAACTTTAATACAAACACAATACCCACTGGTTCAACTGGTAAGTAATATGTATAAATTGTTGTTAATTGGTCTTGTGTTGTGATGCACTAATAAAGTTACAGTCAAGTGCAAAGATAACGATACAGCGACAGTTACAAAAGCATGTATATACACGACCTTAATGTTAAGTGCATAAAATCGTGTATACATATTTTTGTAACTTTGGTTGAGTGGACTAATGTGGCTATAATTGCACTGTAATTTCGGTATGATTAACTAACTTTTTTTCCTATTTTACTAAGTAGTTTATCCGAAACCTAACATCAACAAAAATTACTCTTTTATGCTGGACGTCTAATTTGCATGACAGAGCAAACATTTTAGGTAGGTAACATATGAGTAGGTAGTTTCCTTATCAGTACGTACCTATTACAAAGTAAGTATAAGTACACCCTCTGCACCCGGGGCGTTGGCGCAGTCCCCAGAGACGTCATTAGCCCTCAGCGTCAACGCGGCGCTGATCAGACAGTTCGACACATCCGGGCTCCGCCCGCAAAAAACTGCCCGGGGCGCCGGCGCCGCCGCAATTAAGATTTAATCCCGCTCCTCCCCGGGGAGCCGAGCTCATTAACAACGCACTACTGTCTTCTTTACTTTGCTACCACCACATTCAAACAAACCTTACTTTAAATCAGTGGTTTACAGCCTGTAGTCTGGTCCGCAAGAACTAAAATAAGTAAGGGCCACAAAAGATTTTAACTTTAAACGAACAGTGAAAAGCGAACGATATTACAATGGCGCAAGCTCATAATAATGAAACCAAAATTGTTCCTGGTTAATAAAGGTTGGGAGCCACTGCTTTAAATAACTTGTAAACTTTACAAGGTAAAAAAATCAAAGCAGTTTACAAGTTAAACTGCTTTGATTTTTTTTTATACGACTGGATGGCAAACGAGCTAGTGGATCTCCTGATGGTAAGAGATCACCACCGCTCATAAACATCTGCAACACCAGGGGTATTGCAGACGCGTTGCCAACCTAGAGGCTTAAGATGGGATACCTCACGTGCTAGTAATTTCACCGGCTGTCTTACTCTCCACGCCGAAACACAACAGTGCAAGCACTGCTGCATCACGGCAGGATTAGCGAGCAAGATGGAGGTAGCAATCCGGGCGGACCTTCCACAAGGTCCTACAACCTGCTAAAAAAAAAATAATTAATGAATTTCGGCAAATGCTACCTTATTTAGACTGTTCAATTGGATTGCAATGCTTTTGGTTATTAAGTGATGCGCGATTGTGGAGATTTCCTACTTCCTACGATGATGTTTAGGTTAGGTACCTTCTTAGTACTTAGGGCAAACAGTGATTTGAAAAACGAAATACTCCAGAATTGAGAACTTCCTCTTTTAAATTGGTTAGTTGATATTAACACTAAACAGTAAAATAAATTAGTAAAATAGAATCGGACTAGCACTGTAAGAGCCGCATAGCCGATAAAAACTTAGTTTATACTTATTAATGTCACGCGGTAGGCCTAGACCGGGTAGCCCTAACATTTTTGTTGACAGCCTAATGACAGCTGTGTTTAGTTATGCTACTCGCCGCTGGAAGGCGCTGTTTTAAAAGCGTAAAATAAATATTCACATGAATGCTTGCTAAATTTTATTATTAAAAATAAATACTCTAAAATATTTAAATCTATAAATATTTTTGTTACGGACTCTGTCCCTGTTCACTATAATCTAAATCTGTAACGGTCTTCAACCAAATTTTATTTCAATAAACTACTGTTTCCTTTCTTAGTTTCTATTTTTTGTAACTCCGTAACGACTGTCCTTGCCTTCTGAATTGCCGCCGCAACAACAACCAGGCTTTCCCTATGTCCAGAGCTGGAAATGGGCTGCTGCGGTTGGCAAGGACTGTCCTCACGGAGCCCTTGCTGAAGCTGATGGATATTCCAGGCGACCTCCTACGGAGTAGAACTCTCCGAGGTCCTCTCAACATCTGGACCTCCAGTAACCACCTGGCCAGCGCACCGGCTGCTCAAGAGGCTTCCGTCCAGCACGTCCAGCCGCCTGTCGGTCCTGAACCAACCACTTGTACGAACCTTCGCTCTGAAATCTCATGCTGCGTTCTGTAGGAGAGCCTATTTGTTAAGCAACAGAATAAATTGAGTCTTCAGATAATTCATTGTTTACTTTCTCTCCTACAAGCTGACCTGCTAGCCGCTAAACGCGACAACTATGTACTGAGAAGTTTTATATAAAAAAATATAACAATTTTTGGTTTTATATAATTAGTGGCCTTCATGAAACCCTTGATACTTCGGCAGACACGCCGGCCGTGCGGGCTCCGGCCTCGCCCGTGAGTAATGAACGAACTTCTCGCAACAACCTCCCTAAGTGCCAAACTTACACATCCGCCAATTTCCTTCAATAAAACTCTTCGATTGCTTCTTACCCAAATTAATTAAAGCGTCTATTGTTTAGATACAAATCGTAATTTATTAACAATCTGCGATCGGAACAGATTGAGCGTAGACATTTGTACATAGATATAATACATAGGTTGGTATACTGCAGAACTGTAACAACTTTGATTATATGAGGGACACATTATAGCAAATTCTTGACATTCGCGTTCTTTGCTATTGCTTTAAGGTCCATATAGGTGATAAGATTGCAAAGATTCAATGCGGGATTGAAAGTTTTAGTTTTCGAAGTAAATGAGTGCTTCATTAGGTATTTTCCGATTCGTGGCAACTACTTTTGCAATAGGTACTTAGTACAAAAAAATAAAAATATTATTCAAGCCTACCTATGTGATTAAACCGTAAATAAAGCACTAACTTAACGAATTATTTCGAAAGTGTAATTCGTAGGTATGTAAATGTGTAGCTGAATATTTACAAGCACGGTACTTAAAATAAATTAGCTTTCAGGCGAACAATAGGTACAACACAATGTATTACGGGAGCCAGTTCTAATTGCGTATATCTTATCATTACAGCGGATGATCACGTTATGCAGTAACCGGACAAAACTAGCCAGCATGCGGAGCCAGACTGACAGTTAAAAGACTCCACTGAGGCGGAGACGAGCGGAGCGGAGAGGAGACGTGTAGAGGTCGACCAATCATATTCGTTCAAAATTTTTCTAGAATCGTATTTCTTAAGCAGCATACGTAATAAATAACCCTCCTTCTTCGCAGTCGGGTAAATACGTAATACATAAGCAGTACTTGGGACGACCAACCGGTTCTGCGTCCACTTGGTCGTTCGAAGTACGTTCTCTTCACGGTTCGATCCTCTCCCAGCTCCATGTTTCCAAGCCACCGGAGTCTGGTCTGGACACTGTGGTCTCTCCAATAAATAACGCTAGGTTCAGATACTAGGTCTTTGATTTCCTCATTTTTTTTCTCACCTTCGCTACAATCCTCTCCCTGAGTCGGTCCCAGAATCTTCCAAAGAATTTTTCGTTCTGCCACTAACTGCTTACTTATTTTCTTCTTTCAAGGTTATCGCCACCGTTTCTCTTACTATATAGCTTTTAATTTAAGATTGAATATCAGTTTTCCAATTAGGTACGGATATAGGTGAAATACCACTGGAGCCATATTCTTCTGCGTGCGATAGGAACAAATTTTAACGAAGTCGTTCTCTACTCAATTTTGTGTTCGCAAGAGTCCTTACAGATCGTCAACGGCCAGTTCTTGGATCATCAGTCGTTTGAGTACATCTGTACCTCTTTAGCTTATCTTTCTCATTTATCTTATCTTATCTTCTTTATTTTAGCATCAAAATTGCGACAAGTCCCCAATACTTTATATTTTACTTAAAAATTTCGTCACTTTTTTCTTGCTTTATATAAAAAATGCAGTACTTAGACCGTAATTGTTTCTTTCCCACCATTTTAGAGAAGAATAGAATTAAATCGAAGAAAGTATTTTTTCTTAATTATAGTTCCAATTTAAAATTCTAAAAAACAGCCAGCTGGTTCTTATTTAAAATCTAAGGTTTAAAATGCGTATTAAAGCTTTGGAACTTGAAGTATTTATTTATTTAATCTTATATTATCGTTCGCGTCATGTCTCGTGTCATGTTTAATCTTCACACTGTTAATTAGTACTTATACAAATGAATCTTATTAAACTAAAATCGAATATTCGAATTGCAAGCCCTAAGCACAACTCACAAATAGGTAGGTACAAATTGTGCGTAGAAAATAAATCTAATAAACTAACTTCAAAAATACTGTTAAGGTTTGCGATGACAGCGCCAACTAGCGGTTACAATTACGGCGGACTGAAATATTAAATTGCTGGCTGTCCTTACGGAGAGTAAGGGGCTGTTTTACCATCCATTGATTAGTGAACTGACGGTTAAATGTGATACCGTCTCCGTCTATTTGAACAAAACAAATAGAGACGGCATCACATTTAACCGTCAGTTAACACTAATCAATGGATGGTGAAACAGCCCTTAGTAAACAAACAAATAATTTTAAGGAAATATCGTAATTTACATATATTCTATTCGATCATGTAAATCTATAGTCTATGTCGATAATAACGTAGACCTTTTTTTATTTCCTGTGTAAAATGGCACAATAAATTGATTTCAGGACACGGACTTTCTCATCACTGACTTCACGAGAAGTAGGTACTTAATAAAATAAACAAATTTAATCGAATAACGCATTTCATATAATTATATTTCAGACGATTATTTATGGCTGTTCGTCGTTAGAAATGCAAACTTATTGAGTATTTTCAGTTAAACATGGCCAAATTAATTATAAAAACTGGATTCCAGCGAATTTCTAGAAGAAATTAATAGCTGTGTAAAACTCGTACCTACCTATATATATAGATAAATAAAATATCTTTGGTACAAAAGCAATAGTACTCCCATATTTTACTTTAATGACCTTAGCCTATTATAACCACGACGATATTTTTGATTTCCATAAACATATTACAAATACTGATAGGTTCTCACGGGAAAGTTGTAGTAGTGCGATAGCAGTTTCATATTGAATGTAATAATAATAACGATATGTCCCGCAGTAATGCGTGATATCCGGACAATGACGGGCGCAGCCGCAAATGCTGAATGCGCGCTGTTGCTACACGAGCTCGACGACGCGTGTGTGTAGCAAGTTAGCCCGACTAGAGAGACTCCAAAGTGTACGTGCCCAAACGTCGCCTGCTGGACAATGGACAACAAGAAGCCTATACCAAAAGGGGACGGTACCATCGCAAACCTACTAGAAGTTATGAGGGAACTGATAAACATACAAACAATAAATATCTACGCACAAACGCACATGCCTACCAAATCATTACCTTCTTTTGCTTAGCCGTAGTCGGGTAAAAACAAGAAGATAATAAATGTTATTGTTTTGTATTTCCAGCTATTGCGGTCGTTGAATGCAATGTTGACATGACAGCATTAGAATAGACATTAAGTATAGCCGTAAGTTATTATGGTGTGTGTTGTAGTTTTCCAGTCAACAAAGGCATGCACACAGTTTTCTACGATCGTCGAGCCCCTTAAATTACGAAAATGACACGTGCTATAGTGCGACGTAATGTTATTGTATTAGAAAATACAACAAAAATTAGCATCATAATTGTATTTTTTTCATTACTTGCAGTTATACAAATATCAAGCTACGCCCATTCAGACCCACCGTACCCCTGGCGATACCCATGGTGGTATGGTGGTCTTTTAAAATTAAACGATACCATCGAGTACATATCTCTCGCATGATTATCTACATAAGTAATATAAATTTTCCCCTTCGGCCACTTTGGAAACCAGAGGTTCGAAACTAGTTTAGGAAACAGAATTATTTTATTTTCCTATAAGATATAATAAGTGTTATATAGATGTAATAAGTGCCTTGAATCGGTCCTGGGTGGTTATAAAAAAATAACCTTAACCTAACCGGCCGGACTTGCAACCTCGTGATTCGGCAGCATAATATTGCTCAAAGGGACCACGGTAACAAGGGTGTGAGTAATGTACAGAAGAACAAGGGTATTATTGTCGACATCTCATCAGTAATAGTCAGTGGTACCGTTTAACTTTAAAAGACCCACCATACCACCAGGGTATCGCCAGGGGTACGGTGAGTCTGAAGGGATACTGGCGACTAAGAATTTCAAATTTCGGTCTAAAATAGTGGGATAACAGAGACATATATAACAATTTAATAATAAATTGCCTTGAATTCGGATTATTTTACCAAAGCAGGCTGACGGGCGTGTGGGGCGGTTTGCATAAGGGTTTCTTGTAGGTATCTACGGAATCCTAAAAATGTTGCGTCTCCTGGACCGAATTTTGAAATCACGTTTTCTTTACTATTGACAGTCAAAATTTGAATGAAGAATGTGCTGTATAAAATGATTTGGCAATTTCATACTAAGTAGGTAAGTATTCTCTTGGTACAAAGTACCTACGCATGCGTAGAAGTAGAGCACTACGTACGTAGGTATACGTCATCAAAGTATGAAGTCCACGCATGCTTCAGAAATGCTTCCGCATCGCCAGCCGTGCTTTACGAGCTGAGCTGCGTTCGTAAACAAACGGTAATTGTGGCTATCGCTGGGCTGCGTTAGACGCTTAGCACCGAATGACAGCCGCCGAGCCGCGGGAACCCAATCGGGCGGCCAATGACTCTTACAGTTGTGTTAAGCCTTCGATTCTGCATTTCAAAAGTGTTGGCGATGATTAATATTTGACACGATTTATCTTTGTCACTCAAGTGATTTAAAAGTCACTGTTGAGCCATACACTTGCAAATTGCTTCCGATGAATTCATAAGTCACCCATATCCGTATACTCACTAAGTTATTGTTGAATATTTAACTGAATCACTGCAAATATAGCCGTAAGTTGACTCCTTAAATTTTGATGTCTACATTTTTTATACGTCGTAAATACATATTAA
>NC_133472.1:16969503-17179666 GCF_025370935.1 Choristoneura fumiferana
AAGTCCAGTGGTTTTCCAGATAGGTAGGTACTTATTTTGTATTGTGGAAATGTTGCTATGTGATTTTTGTGCCACAAATTCCAAGGTTCAACATTTAAACGAGTGTAATTCACTACGGACGGAGTTTCGTCATACAGGACGTCTCGGGACAATACATAAAATGCTCTGTGTTCGGGACCTAGGCAGTTGGCAACAAGGTGTGGAGATGTTAAACACGAAAAAGCCGTGGTGTTTTAAAACGATACGAATTGAGATTGGCTAACACTCCACACTTATTTATAATAGTTTTTGCATTGTACCCAAATTGTACCTATTACGCGAGGAAAGAAAAACAAAAACTTGCAAAGAAACAAAATTTCATGTCATGGAAACAGCGGGCTACTACGAAATTCGAAATCGAAGTTCGTCTCGTTGCATCTCTTTACTCGTACGAAATTAAATAAGCGTCAGCGGGACGGCAAGATACGTCCAGGACGTTCGATTTGGGCACTTCATAGTAGGTAGGGCCTTCGTAGTAGGGAGTCGCACAGTTTGAATATGGTCTCCTAGAAAACATGAAATTCGGTATGAAGTAGCTCGGCCGGTTTTTGCTATTGTTTCAATGAAGTCAAAGTTTTTTAATAAGATTCTTACGATATCCTGCAATATATAAGTATACGAGTATAGACTCGTACTATTAGTTAATACATACACTCCGCATACATTACACTACGAGTAAGTACCTACCTACTATAATGTACAATATATACTCGTGGTATACTTACGTCATTAATTTTAAATGAAAATAGTGCTCTACGAGTATATTTCACTTTTAAATCAGACAACTCCACGTATGGGTACCTTAACGTAGATCTAATGGTACCTAATTAATTACTCTAATTAAAATTGCATTGTTTCTTTGACCGCATTATCAATTAAACATGGTTGAACTGTTATTTTCAGGCACCTCTACCGGACCAGTTTGGCTGCAACCTCTAGAAGCAACAAACAATTATACGATATGTCCCCAATTAATCGCATACCGCAGACGGAGTTTGTTATAAAAGAAGACTGTTTGATTGCAAATGTTTATGTTCCTGACACTAACGAAAAACCTTCCTGTCCTAGTCATAGTACATGAGGCCTACCAAGTTGGGTTCGGTAATATGATGCAGCACGAGGTTTAATGGAAAGTAAAAAAATTGTTGCGGTTACATTCAAACTATCGTCTAGGAGTTCATGGTTTCCTATGTCTGGGACAGCGGACGCTCCAGGTAACGCTGGCATGAAAGATCAGGTAGCCCTGCTGCGTTGGGTCAAAAAAAATATTGCAAATTCGGTGGCAATCCCGATGATGTCACGATGGCTGGCTACAGCGCTGGCAGTTCATCAGTTGATCTTTTATTGGTATCAAAAATGGCTAGAGGTCTATTTAACAAAGTCATCCCGAGAGAGTGGTGCCAATGTTGGAGCGTGGAGCGTTCAGATCGATCCACTAGAAAACGCAAAGATGTACGCTAAGGAACTGGGCTTCGAGAATGTAGACGATATTTACGCTTTAGAAGAATTTTAACAAGAGCGCTTCCTTGGAGTCTTTGGCTAGCACCGCGTTTCTAGACAGAAAAGATTCCAGCTTTGTCTTTCTCCGTGCGTGGAACGAAATACCGGGGTTGATATATTTCTCGATGATTCACCAGTGAATATCATAAAGCAGGGTAAATACAAAAAAGTTCCCGTCTTGTACGGATTTTCAAATATGGAAGGCCTTTTCCGTTTAAACTTATTCGAAAGTTGGAAGGATGCAAATGAACTCAAATTCTCTATGTTTTTGCCGATTGAATCTTGAATTTAAAAATACGGAACAGAGAGAGGAAGTTGCAAATGTAATAAAGGAATTTTATTTCGGCAGCAAGCCGGTCGGGATATAACGATATTGAGTTATATTGATTATTTCTCTGACGTAATTTTTGCTTACCCGACGCTGCGATCCACGAAGTTGCAAGTGGAGGCAGGAAGCAAATTGATATATTTATATGAATATTCTTATCCAATTAGTATATTTTCGAGTTTCTTCAAGCCCGACCCTTCGAGTATACCTAAAGAATGTTCGCGGAGCGCGGCACGTGGCGCAGACACCGACGCCGCTGATCTGCATTGGCGCCGCCGCCGGAGGACGGCGATCTAACTGAACAATACATTAAGCATAAAAAAGTAATGAAAGAATTGTGGGTGAATTTCGTAACTACCGGGTTAGTATTCTTTTCATTAAGTCACACGCAATACATTTTATATGTCACTATAGCCTGTACCAGCGGCTTGCACGCGTTAACCAATGGTTTGGCAGTTAAATTGAATTCTGTTCCGTGATGTTACTAAAATTACGGAAATTTCCAGACGTCAGCTATTTTCTTATTGAATTTCATTCAAAACCTTAGCGTAAGGAGTAGGCAGGGAGTAGGTACATAACTCACACCACACATGCACATTGGTACACTTTGCCTCATTATATAGTAGCCGATCCTTGTTTTATGGCATAAGGTGGCAAAAAAGTGTTTGTTGATAGTAAGTGAACACTGACCACCACCACCCATATGGACACCCCCCAACACCCCCCAACACCAGAAAGGCATAGACCGAAAAAGACGTCGATCGGCTTGGCTCGTTCAGCTCTGTTTGTGTGTCTGTCTGTGGCTTATGGGTTTTCTAGCAACGGTTCTTAAGACATGTTTCATTAAAAATCGGTTTGGCGTTTTTGAAGATATTGAACTTTAAACTTTGAAGTGAAAAGTCGGGGTTTTTCCAACTTTTAGTTGGTTAGGTATTACTATATTATATAGAGTCGCGTCTTGGAGTTATAGTTTTATGGTATCATCTCTCTTTTTGTTTTACAGTAAGCCGAGTAGCGAGGACGAGAGTGCGAGCAAGCTGGGTGCGTGGGCGCCGGCGGACGGCGGAGTGCGCGCCGCACGCGGCGCTCGGTGAGCGGCTGGAGGTGCGCGGGACCTGCTCGGCGCGCGCCGCCGCTTCTGGGAGGACGTGTATGGGCGCCACTACGCCATCCGCAGCCGCCGCCGACGCCGCCCGCCCGACATACCGAGCTATAGACATGTTTCCTACAAACGACTCCACTCCATGGCCTGGCCTGGCTCATCCCAAATCTTTAGGTACACCTAATTAAAGAGACATGAAGAAGAGAGAATGACACCACCTATCAACTGAACTTTTATGAGCAGTCAAAATATACGATTCTCTAATTGATTTAGAATGGCAAAGTAGTTATGACATCACTTAGTTGACATCGACTAGTTCAAAATTTAATCTAGTTTTCAGGATAAAAATAAAGCGTATTTTTTTACCAGAGCCACGTCTTGCAAGTTGTTTTTTTACGTTATTATATCTACCTATCTACTCTATTTTGCACGAATTGTGCGCTTTGTGTCATTGTGTGGTTATTGTAATCAATATCTGCTTCGCTTATTAACCGCACCACATAAAGATAATTGCCAGAGTTCAGGTTAAAACCCAATAAAGAGCATGACAACTAATTCATCTGAATATCAATAGTAATATCGATGGAAATTGCAATAGTAATAACATGATCTCATACCTTAAACTATCTCCTGTGATGTCCGCACTCTTCAGCTATGTACAATTCACTCAGGCGCTAACCTGGTGCTCATATAGTGATATTTATTCCCCAAATGTCACCACCTGTAGTAAAAATAGTCACTATGACTTCAACCGCAGTTGAAGCCACATACACATACCATTGATAATAATTGAAGTGTTAATGCTAAGCTTTCAAACCAAGTTGGATAAGCCAACCACCAGTTATATATATATCCATACCGACTTTACATAGGAAGACATATTGCCATGTCTCCTGGTGATGATAAGAAGACATATTGCCATGCTTCTTCCATTGGAATGATGATAGGAAAACATATTGCCATGCCTCCTCCATAGGGATGAATAACCAGACATATTGCCATGCCTTCTCGCAATGATGATAGGAAAGACATATTGCCATGCCTCCTGCATAGGAATGAATAGCCAGACATATTGCCATGCCTTATCACAATGATGATAGGAAAGACATATTACCATGTCCTCCTCCTCTGGGCGCCATAGCCCGAGCAGATTTAAGACCGTAAGACCATAGGAAAACTTAGCTTTAACATCGTTGTACCTCATCATATATTAAGGGAATTGCTAATGCGTTATTAGAGTAAATCACTTGGCTAATCAGCCACCAAGGTACTTAGCTACTTAGTACTTCAAACTTAGAACTTAGACTTAGCTTTCAGATCAGCTCAGGAGTCAGGACATCACATCACAACTTATTAGCACTTTGTATTTGGTATGAAACATTTGAAAGTAAACTATGCAAAGAATGTAAAACAAATGACAGCTTACCATAGTCAACGTTAATAGTTCGGTTTGAATCTTCGTGTTGCTATATACAAAATATTTATGGTTCGCGATCCTTCGCGACACACCCGCCGCCGGCAAGCTAAAGTGTTAATGTAGTCATCAGGTGGCTCGTCCATTCTCTGATCTTTTCCAGAGCTCGAACTGCAGCAACTCGTTTTTGGTTCCTTCTATAGACTGTTCCATGTTATCATTATCATCTGTCACGTCCATGTTTTCATTTGTCTGTCCGTGCTCTCAATGGTCTCTTTCATAGTTTGCGTCATATCCGTGTTCGCATCTATTACATCCATAACATCAGCCTCTGGCTGTAAGTCTGTAACTTCTTCTCCAATCATCTCTACTGGTGCATCCATATTTTCCTCTATGTTTGAATTACATAGTCTTGAGCTTGTTTCAGGTTCTATAGTTTGCAAGACAGATTCCCAGGTCTTTCAGTTTCGTCAATTTCCAAGGGATACAGATGTCCGATGGATCTATTGAATATAGTATTACCAATCTTACTTGCAACTCTACATTGTCCGTCTGCACCCTTAACTAGTTCAACAATCTGTCCCACTTTCCAGTTTAGTCTGTTTTTAGATTCACCTTTTAATTGTACAATATCGCCTAAACTAGGTCGATCATGAGCCTTGACTCTAGTTTGTTAGGTGAGTGTCTGTAGCGTTCTCTTAGCTTAGTAAGTACTGGTTCATAAACATGTCTTTGTACTCGTTCATTATTATTTCTCCACGTTTCCATCAATAAGTTGTTGTTTAGTAGCTGTAGCTGAAGGTAAAACTTGACTTGTTGACATGTGAATAGCTAAGCATTTCCAGGTGATAAAAAGTCTGCAGGTTTCACAGTACACACGTACACGTACAGTAGTACATATGGCGAAGTCCGAACCAGCGCAAGTAAGTGGTCTGATGTTGACGACTGCTTCAACTTTCTTGGCAATAGTAGTTGTTTGTATATCAGTCTTCGGCAGACCCTCCCCCGTCGAAAAAGAATAGGTGTTCAGTGTGAATTCCAGTCGGCCACGAGTCTGGGCTTTCAGAAAGAAACTGTGGACCATCAAGCCATTTCCTCCTATCCTCTCTCGAAGTGGTAGACTTTGTTTCGATTTCTTCACTCTCCTCGCTATAAAGGATGGTAGCAATTTGTCGGATACGCCAGGCTATTGCGATTTGACAATCAGTCCACAAAGTTTGACTTTTGATATTGTGTTGAAGAAATCTGACAATGCAGTTTATAAGTCTGCATTTGACTAAAACACCCAACAGTTGAAGATGAGGACTTTGCAGATGGTTTTTATGGTCGCATTCAATAAGAATGGGATGTTGCGAGTTACCTTTATTTATTTATTTATTTATTATTCATAAAATTACAATTAAGCTTAACAGTATGGAACCAAAGCCTACAATGTTAATTATGCGTTAACAGTTAGGTAAATAATACTATTTTTTAATGAGCAGCATGCCTGCTTCGCGAAAGTCGCCATTGATCTTTGATATAAAGGTTATTTTCAGTAGCCGTTTATTTGTCTTTGTCATAAAATCTGGTTACATCTCTATCGTTTTTGTAGGTTCTTGACCATTATGTAAATTCTTTGGACAAAGTGCTCTGTTATGGTGTCCATATTACCACAGTGAGGGCAAGTATTTTTCCTTTTGCATAAATTAGCTCTGTGTCCAAATTCAAAACAATTGTAGCATCGGTTTTGAAGCCTCGATTTCCTTTCAGACATAGTCTTGAATTTTGTACATTTATCATTATAATGAGCCTCATGACAGAATACACAAGTAAACTTCTGTCTCTTGTTATAAGTTTCATCAGTTGACTCCATCTTAGGCTCATGCTGTCTCTTTCTTGCAATAGAACAGTTATTGAATGTAGACGTGCTAGGCCTGAAATTCTTGTAACCCTTATTTCCATTCCGGTTAAATCTGGAGTTATTGAAGAGTTTCTTAGAGCTATTGTCCTTTACATGTAACGTTTCAGTTGTGTAATGAATTTCCTTGCTTGTGGATTCAGACGCTCCTTTTGCATCCTCTCTTGCTGAAATAATTATATCAAGGTGCTTCCTCATTTCTTCAATAGTGTCTGCACTCATCTTCATTTTCATTTCATAAATGATGTCTTGAGGAAACTTCTCCATGATTAAAAATCGCAGATGATTATGATCTGTGTTTTCTCCCAGCGAGCGCAGTACTCTGAGATGTCTCTCAATCGCGTCCAAAGTTTTCCTGCAATCTTCTGATTTTTCAGCCCTCTCCAATTTATAGAGCGTGGAGTAATGTGCATCAATTATTTTAACTCCTTTCCCATACCTTTCCTTTAAAGTGGTTACAGCGATCTTGTAATTATCATTTGTAGTCTCTAAACCGTCGATCACCATCCTTGCTTCACCTTTAAGAGAAGCCTTCAGGTATAAAAGTTTGTCAACATCACGAAGGTTTCGTTGATCTATGTTGGAGCTGAACTGATCCCAAAATTGGAACCATTCCAAAACGTCTCCCTTAAATGAGGGTAAATGTAATTCCGGTAGTTTGCCTCTGAAGCTGTTCAAGTTTGAAGTTGATGGTTGAGGATCCTTCTTGGCTTGTACTTTAGTATTAAGTTCGGCTAATGCTTCTTCTCCTTCTAACTGTATGGAAGTGAGAATAGATACTTCATCGGCATTTGGACAGACAGACTGGTTAAAATATTGGTATAATTCGGTGTTGAATCTATTTAATATGGATGTCAATTTCGAGACTGTAATTCTAGCTTGTTCAAGCTGATTGTTATTCCATGAACTGGATGAGTACAAACTGAGAGCTTTATCGGACAAATCTTTAATATTGCTTGCAAATGTGGACAGTCTATTTAAATATATTTCCTCCATAATTACGAGGAATTGTATTAATCTGTAAGTCAGTCGAACAAAAATATCACAAGATGCTCATGATCAATTTAATACAAGTACACCCTGTATAATTATGAACTCAGTATACACCCTTATCAATACTAGTTACACATACAGTGCACGCCCTGTATAATTCTTACTCAGTTTTTGTATCAATATTTTTTGATCATAACTAGAGTATAATTCCAAAATGTTATATTTTTCAAAGTGAATGTCAAAACTAAAGCATAGTTGATATATAATGATATAATTTAGGTCTACTTATCCACCCTAGCCCTACTGATATGTTGAATTAGGCATTTATATATGTATGCACATTTCTGAACACAAACATGATATAAAGAATTGACAGATAAATTCTCAAATGCCAGTCTATAATTATTCAATTACTCAGTCAATAGAAATTACTCAACTTGGCTGGAAGCACTGCTGTGCCCCCGGATGAAGCAATAAAATAATTAAGTAAACTTGGCTGGAAGCACTGCTGTGCCCCCGGATGAAGCAATAAAATAATTAAGTATTATTTTCCAAACATACAATGACTTTAAATTTTCATGTTCTCAACTTTAAGTAGATTAAGACACATTATTCACCATGCATCATTAATTGCACAAATGTGTAATTATAATTATGTAAAACTATAAATCAAAGTAAAATATTTGTTTATTCTCATTATTCTAGTGTTAGCTTCATTTATTTCAGTTTAACACAAAACACAACACCATTGTAACTAGTAGGTACAGTCAACGTTTGATCACTTATTTATGACATTGACTGTACAACGTAGGTACATAATTAGATAAAAATTATAGACTGATATATATACTGATAATTATAGACTGTTATATTGTTGAATATCATTCCTGTTCACCTCAAATTTGGAACATATTCACGGTTTCTCTTACTACAATTTTAATAAGTTTCCACATACCTTAGTATAGCGTACTAAGACCTGCCGTAACACTGCTACATGAGCCAATACGCCTTGCTCCTTTTTAGTTCTAAGACTGCTACCGCTCTTAGTCGTCTTAATTGTTGCTGTTGTCTCCTAAGATATCAATACACATTGTTTTAAAATAGGTTACAACAAATTACCTTTTAGTAGTCTAATGCGAGCTGCCTTCACACGTAAATAAAAGTATGCTAATCTTCAAGTCGATCCGACTACTAGAAGTAGATTGAATTTATTTGCATTTGCAAGAATGACCCATCATACAAACATACCTAAATCGTAAGTTAAATAAAGGCTTGTAAAAAGTATGAACTTGTACTTTGTCGCTAGCCGCCCTGTCCATGTCCCGAGTCCCGGCGAAGCCGGTAACAAAAACAAAAACATCTTGGTTGGTATAGGTACCTACTCGGTGTAATTTCACTCGAATACATTGTATTTCGACTGCCGTATTACGTAGGATCAAAATCTTGCCAATACTTGTTAGTTATTAACTTGTCTCACTGCCATTTTATTTAATAAGTAGCAGCAAGGAATTACTTGGCAAAGAAGTATCAAGTACATGAACTTTTATTTAATCTTTCTGGCTATCTAACCGTAAGAATCACATAATCCACATAATATAATGCTCACCTGTTGTTTATGCACACTTTCCAAATAGTTTCCATCAACACAATTTATTTTCACCAAAACAAAACTTTCATACACGATACGTACTAAGTACTTGAAGAAAATTTCGGCCATCTTAGAATTTAGAAGCGTCCCGCGCGCACTCACTTGTTTTGAACTACGAGTCAACAACATTATTTTATTTAGTGAAACAATCCTCCCGTTTCTCAAAGCTAGCGTAATAATTCTTATGAAATAATAATTTCACTTATTAGCTAATTTAAGGTCTTATTAGTTTCGTTTAGATCGAAAAATAAAATTTTCTTGTTAAAAAATTAGGCGGATGTTGATCGCCGCACATCCGGTTTCGTAATGAATTTCTTCAACTAAAATTATGCATTTTATAACTAAATCAGTTCCTTCTATGCCTGATATCATTATACATATAACATAAATGTTTCAAATCACGAGATTTCCACTCTTATTTTTCAAATCTAATGAATTATAAAAAATAGCAACTTTTAGTTCCACCAGCTGATCATAGATGTCGTTATGAGTCACGAAATTACATATTGCATTTGTAAAAGTCAATTTCAGATGCTCTTTACTGAGTTTTTAGTTGTAATTATCACAGCAGAACTGTACTAACTTTGTAGCAGCTTCACCAATTTCCATACTAGCCAGCAGTTCAATAATTCTTCAATCTCATTAGTCAGTTCCATCATTATCTATCTTTACCATTTATATCATATCCCAGCTCTCTTTTCCACCAAATTTATGTGGCGCTTTGTGTCATTGTGTTGGTTATTGTAATCAATATCTGCTTCGCTTATTAACCGCACCACATAAAGATAATTGCCAGAGTTCAGGTTAAAACCCAATAAAGAGCATGACAACTAATTCATCTGAATATCAATAGTAATATCGATGGAAATTGCAATAGTAATAACATGATCTCATACCTTAAACTATCTCCTGTGATGTCCGCACTCTTCAGCTATGTACAATTCACTCAGGCGCTAACCTGGTGCTCATATAGGTGATATTTATTCCCCAAATGTCCACCACCTGTAGTAAAAATAGTCACTATGACTTCAACCGCAGTTGAAGCCACATACACATACCATTGATAATAATTGAAGTGTTAATGCTAAGCTTTCAAACCAAGTTGGATAAGCCAACCACCAGTTATATATATATCCATACCGACTTTACATAGGAAGACATATTGCCATGTCTCCTGGTGATGATAAGAAGACATATTGCCATGCTTCTTCCATTGGAATGATGATAGGAAAACATATTGCCATGCCTCCTCCATAGGGATGAATAACCAGACATATTGCCATGCCTTCTCGCAATGATGATAGGAAAGACATATTGCCATGCCTCCTGCATAGGAATGAATAGCCAGACATATTGCCATGCCTTATCACAATGATGATAGGAAAGACATATTACCATGTCTCCTCCACTGGGCCGCCATAGCCCGAGCAGATTTGTAAGACCGTAAGACCATAGGAAAACTTAGCTTTAACATCGTTGTACCTCATCATATATTAAGGGAATTCGCTAATGCGTTATTAGAGTAAATCACTTGGCTAATCAGCCACCAAGGTACTTAGCTACTTAGTACTTCAAACTTAGAACTTAGGACTTAGCTTTCAGATCAGCTCAGGAGTCAGGACATCACATCACAACTTATTAGCACTTTGTATTTGGTATGAAACATTTGAAAGTAAACTATGCAAAGAATGTAAAACAAATGACAGCTTACCATAGTCAACGTTAATAGTTCGGATAATGTTGCTATATACAAAATATTTATGGTTCGCGATCCTTCGCGACACGAATGTTCTCTATGCAAATGAAGGCCAACTTATAGACGTGACTAATTTAAAATGGCGCGTCCCTCGCTCAACTAAGTTACGACCAGTTAGACAGCAAATCCATCTATATCCATACTGATATTATAAATGCGAAAGTGTGTATGTTTGTATGTTTGTCCGTCTTTCACTTCGAAACGGAGCGACGGATCGACATGATTTTTGGCATAGAGATAGTTTATGGGCCAGAGAGTGACATAGGCTACTTTTTATTCCGGAAAAATGCACAGTTCCCGAGGGACCAGCGCGCGATAACCGAATTCCACACGGGCGAAGCCGCGGGCAAAAGCTAGTCTTACAATAAACCACCTGAGTCTAACCAAGAGCTCAATCCCTGTTAGGCTGAGGCGGTTATTGTAAGATTTGCTGTCTAAGGACCTAGTGGTCATAATGAACTGATTTTGTTTAGTGAGGGACGCGTATTTTAAATTAGACAAGCTCTAACGAACGAGTGACTATGTCGATTAAAAATACATTATAACTTTAGCAGTGTCATGTTAACTGGGCTTTATATTAACTACGAACTAAGTTGTAAAGTGACACCAGAGGCCGGCCGTACTGCCTAACGTTTCTGACGCTCGTGTTCGCAATTAAATGACGATTTCGCATACAAAAACTGGCATTTGGTTGCTATAGCGAGCGTCAGAAACATTAAGCTTCAGATTTATAAAATCACTCATATCCATGAAAATGCGATTAGATTGCGATGAAAAAATATGTACCTATGCATTGCTACAAAACTACAGCTTCAGTTAAATTTGTAACCAAATAATTGTAGTTGATGACATACTTACTTATTTAAGTAAGCTGTCGATAATTTTCCATTACCCTCTATTAATTCAACACAATTTTTGTCTATTTAATTTCTAGTGGTAATATTTGTCTTAAACGTGATTTCAGACAGAGGCAGACAGCGACTTTGTCTATGTGTATAGATTATAAAGATTTGATGTACCCTAATGTTCTCATAAAACTTAACGTTTCTTTGTTGACTAAACTTAATAAAAAAAAAAATATCTTATTCTTAAGCGTACCTTATTATTGTCTCTATATAATTGTATAATCAGTTGATCAAAATCACTGCTAAAAATACATAATAACAGCAACAAATATATAAACCAGTACTACTTAATTTTATTTAACACATATAAATTGGTATAGGTACATCTTTGCGCTACTATTGACATACCATGCATTTGTCAAAGAAATCATAGCGACATTGATTATGAAAAGGTATCGCCCTGGTACGTGATTCAGTTTCTTCGAGTGTAAGTCTATCTTCCTAGCGCCCAGAGTCATATATAAAGAACTTATTGTAATTTGAACATCAAACTCTATCATAAATAACATAAAGTTTGATGTTCATAAATCAAAAATTTGACTTGGGCGTTAGGAGGAATTGTAAATATTAGCATAGCCAGCTTAAAAAAACACGGCAACGTCTAAGTACAACACAATTCCTTTTCTATTTACTTATTAAGTATTTGTCCACACCAAAGTTACTAGTAGGTACGAAATTCTCATTACCTATAAACTTTAATACAAACACAATACCCACTGGTTCAACTGGTAAGTAATATGTATAAATTGTTGTTAATTGGTCTTGTGTTGTGATGCACTAATAAAGTTACAGTCAAGTGCAAAGATAACGATACAGCGACAGTTACAAAAGCATGTATATACACGACCTTAATGTTAAGTGCATAAAATCGTGTATACATATTTTTGTAACTTTGGTTGAGTCGACTAATGTGGCTATAATTGCACTGTAATTTCGGTATGATAAACTAACTTTTTTTCCTATTTTACTAAGTAGTTTATCCGAAACCTAACATCAACAAAAATTACTCTTTTATGCTGGACGTCTAATTTGCATGACAGAGCAAACATTTTAGGTAGGTAACATATGAGTAGGTAGTTTCCTTATCAGTACGTACCTATTACAAAGTAAGTATAAGTACACCCTCTGCACCCGGGGCGTTGGCGCAGTCCCCAGAGACGTCATTAGCCCTCAGCGTCAACGCGGCGCTGATCAGACAGTTCGACACATCCGGGCTCCGCCCGCAAAAAACGGCCCGGGGCGCCGGCGCCGCCGCAATTAAGATTTAATCCCGCTCCTCCCCGGGGAGCCGAGCTCATTAACAACGCACTACTGTCTTCTTTACTTTGCTACCACCACATTCAAACAAACCTTACTTTAAATCAGTGGTTTACAGCCTGTAGTCTGGTCCGCAAGAACTAAAATAAGTAAGGGGCACGAAAGATTTTAACTTTAAACGAACAGTGTGCCAGTGAAAAGCGGACGATATTACAATGGCGCAAGCTCATAATAATGAAACCAAAATTGTTCCTGGTTAATAAAAGGTTGGGAGCCACTGCTTTAAATAACTTGTTAAACTTTAAAGCAGTTTACAAGTTAAACTGCTTTGATTTTTTTTTATACGACTGGATGGCAAACGAGCTAGTGGATCTCCTGATGGTAAGAGATCACCACCGCTCACGTGCCAGTTAATTTCACCGGCTGTCTTACTCTCCACGCCGAAACACAACAGTGCAAGCACTGCTGCATCACGGCAGGATTAGCGAGCAAGATGGAGGTAGCAATCCGGGCGGACCTTCCACAAGGTCCTACAACCTGCTAAAAAAATAATAATTAATGAATTTCGGCAAATGCTACCTTATTTAGACTGTTCAATTGGATTGCAATGCTTTTGGTTATTAAGTGATGCGCGATTGTGGAGATTTCCTACTTCCTACGATGATGTTTAGGTTAGGTACCTTCTTAGTACTTAGGGCAAACAGTGATTTGAAAAACGAAATACTCCAGAATTGAGAACTTCCTCTTTTAAATTGGTTAGTTGATATTAACACTAAACAGTAAAATAAATTAGTAAAATAGAATCGGACTAGCACTGTAAGAGCCGCATAGCCGATAAAAACTTAGTTTATACTTATTAATGTCACGCGGTAGGCCTAGACCGGGTAGCCCTAACATTTTTGTTGACAGCCTAATGACAGCTGTGTTTAGTTATGCTACTCGCCGCTGGAAGGCGCTGTTTTAAAAGCGTAAAATAAATATTCACATGAATGCTTGCTAAATTTTATTATTAAAAATAAATACTCTAAAATATTTAAATCTATAAATATTTTTGTTACGGACTCTGTCCCTGTTCACTATAATCTAAATCTGTAACGGTCTTCAACCAAATTTTATTTCAATAAACTACTGTTTCCTTTCTTAGTTTCTATTTTTTGTAACTCCGTAACGACTGTCCTTGCCTTCTGAATTGCCGCCGCAACAACAACCAGGCTTTCCCTATGTCCAGAGCTGGAAATGGGCTGCTGCGGTTGGCAAGGACTGTCCTCACGGAGCCCTTGCTGAAGCTGATGGATATTCCAGGCGACCTCCTACGGAGTAGAACTCTCCGAGGTCCTCTCAACATCTGGACCTCCAGTAACCACCTGGCCAGCGCACCGGCTGCTCAAGAGGCTTCCGTCCAGCACGTCCAGCCGCCTGTCGGTCCTGAACCAACCACTTGTACGAACCTTCGCTCTGAAATCTCATGCTGCGTTCTGTAGGAGAGCCTATTTGTTAAGCAACAGAATAAATTGAGTCTTCAGATAATTCATTGTTTACTTTCTCTCCTACAAGCTGACCTGCTAGCCGCTAAACGCGACAACTATGTACTGAGAAGTTTTATATAAAAAAATATAACAATTTTTGGTTTTATATAATTAGTGGCCTTCATGAAACCCTTGATACTTCGGCAGACACGCCGGCCGTGCGGGCTCCGGCCTCGCCCGTGAGTAATGAACGAACTTCTCGCAACAACCTCCCTAAGTGCCAAACTTACACATCCGCCAATTTCCTTCAATAAAACTCTTCGATTGCTTCTTACCCAAATTAATTAAAGCGTCTATTGTTTAGATACAAATCGTAATTTATTAACAATCTGCGATCGGAACAGATTGAGCGTAGACATTTGTACATAGATATAATACATAGGTTGGTATACTGCAGAACTGTAACAACTTTGATTATATGAGGGACACATTATAGCAAATTCTTGACATTCGCGTTCTTTGCTATTGCTTTAAGGTCCATATAGGTGATAAGATTGCAAAGATTCAATGCGGGATTGAAAGTTTTAGTTTTCGAAGTAAATGAGTGCTTCATTAGGTATTTCCGATTCGTGGCAACTACTTTTGCAATAGGTACTTAGTACAAAAAATAAAAATATTAGGTATTCAAGCCTACCTATGTGATTAAACCGTAAATAAAGCACTAACTTAACGAATTATTTCGAAAGTGTAATTCGTAGGTATGTAAATGTGTAGCTGAATATTTACAAGCACGGTACTTAAAATAAATTAGCTTTCAGGCGAACAATAGGTACAACACAATGTATTACGGGAGCCAGTTCTAATTGCGTATATCTTATCATTACAGCGGATGATCACGTTATGCAGTAACCGGACAAAACTAGCCAGCATGCGGAGCCAGACTGACAGTTAAAAGACTCCACTGAGGCGGAGACGAAGCGGAGCGGAGAGGAGACGTGTAGAGGTCGACCAATCATATTCGTTCAAAATTTTTCTAGAATCGTATTTCTTAAGCAGCATACGTAATAAATAACCCTCCTTCTTCGCAGTCGGGTAAATACGTAATACATAAGCAGTACTTGGGACGACCAACCGGTTCTGCGTCCACTTGGTCGTTCGAAGTACGTTCTCTTCACGGTTCGATCCTCTCCCAGCTCCATGTTTCCAAGCCACCGGAGTCTGGTCTGGACACTGTGGTCTCTCCAATAAATAACGTTAGGTTCAGATACTAGGTCTTTGATTTCCTCATTTTTTTTCTCACCTTCGCTACAATCCTCTCCCTGAGTCGGTCCCAGAATCTTCCAAAGAATTTTTCGTTCTGCCACTAACTGCTTACTTATTTTCTTCTTTCAAGGTTATCGCCACCGTTTCTCTTACTATATAGCTTTTAATTTAAGATTGAATATCAGTTTTCCAATTAGGTACGGATATAGGTGAAATACCACTGGAGCCATATTCTTCTGCGTGCGATAGGAACAAATTTTAACGAAGTCGTTCTCTACTCAATTTTGTGTTCGCAGGAGTCCTTACAGATCGTCAACGGCCAGTTCTTGGATCATCAGTCGTTTGAGTACCTACATCTGTACCTCTTTAGCTTATCTTTCTCATTTATCTTATCTTATCTTCTTTATTTTAGCATCAAAATTGCGACAAGTCCCCAATACTTTATATTTTACTTAAAAATTTCGTCACTTTTTTCTTGCTTTATATAAAAAATGCAGTACTTAGACCGTAATTGTTTCTTTCCCACCATTTTAGAGAAGAATAGAATTAAATCGAAGAAAGTATTTTTTCTTAATTATAGTTCCAATTTAAAATTCTAAAAAACAGCCAGCTGGTTCTTATTTAAAATCTAAGGTTTAAAATGCGTATTAAAGCTTTGGAACTTGAAGTATTTATTTATTTAATCTTATATTATCGTTCGCGTCATGTCTCGTGTCATGTTTAATCTTCACACTGTTAATTAGTACTTATACAAATGAATCTTATTAAACTAAAATCGAATATTCGAATTGCAAGCCCTAAGCACAACTCACAAATAGGTAGGTACAAATTGTGCGTAGAAAATAAATCTAATAAACTAACTTCAAAAATACTGTTAAGGTTTGCGATGACAGCGCCAACTAGCGGTTACAATTACGGCGGACTGAAATATTAAATTGCTGACTGTCCTTACAAAGAGTAAGGGGCTGTTTCACCATCCATTGATTAGTGAACTGACGGTTAAATGTGATGCCGTCTCCGTCTATTCGAACAAAACAAATAGAGACGGCATCACATTTAACCGTCAGTTAACACTAATCAATGGATGGTGAAACAGCCCCTTAGTAAACAAACAAATAATTTTAAGGAAATATCGTAATTTACATATATTCTATTCGATCATGTAAATCTATAGTCTATGTCGATAATAACGTAGACCTTTTTTTATTTCCTGTGTAAAATGGCACAATAAATTGATTTCAGGACACGGACTTTCTCATCACTGACTTCACGAGAAGTAGGTACTTAATAAAATAAACAAATTTAATCGAATGACGCATTTCATATAATTATATTTCAGACGATTATTTATGGCTGTTCGTCGTTAGAAATGCAAACTTATTGAGTATTTTCAGTTAAACATGGCCAAATTAATTATAAAAACTGGATTCCAGCGAATTTCTAGAAGAAATTAATAGCTGTGTAAAACTCGTACCTACCTATATATATAGATAAATAAAATATCTTTGGTACAAAAGCAATAGTACTCCCATATTTTACTTTAATGACCTTAGCCTATTATAACCACGACGATATTTTTGATTTCCATAAACATATTACAAATACTGATAGGTTCTCACGGGAAAGTTGTAGTAGTGCGATAGCAGTTTCATATTGAATGTAATAATAATAACGATATGTCCCGCAGTAATGCGTGATATCCGGACAATGACGGGCGCAGCCGCAAATGCTGAATGCGCGCTGTTGCTACACGAGCTCGACGACGCGTGTGTGTAGCAAGTTAGCCCGACTAGAGAGACTCCAAAGTGTACGTGCCCAAACGTCGCCTGCTGGACAATGGACAACAAGAAGCCTATACCAAAAGGGGACGGTACCATCGCAAACCTACTAGAAGTTATGAGGGAACTGATAAACATACAAACAATAAATATCTACGCACAAACGCACATGCCTACCAAATCATTACCTTCTTTTGCTTAGCCGTAGTCGGGTAAAAACAAGAAGATAATAAATGTTATTGTTTTGTATTTCCAGCTATTGCGGTCGTTGAATGCAATGTTGACATGACAGCATTAGAATAGACATTAAGTATAGCCGTAAGTTATTATGGTGTGTGTTGTAGTTTTCCAGTCAACAAAGGCATGCACACAGTTTTCTACGATCGTCGAGCCCCTTAAATTACGAAAATGACACGTGCTATAGTGCGACGTAATGTTATTGTATTAGAAAATACAACAAAAATTAGCATCATAATTGTATTTTTTTCATTACTTGCAGTTATACAAATATCAAGCTACGCCCATTCAGACCCACCGTACCCCTGGCGATACCCATGGTGGTATGGTGGTCTTTTAAAATTAAACGATACCATCGAGTACATATCTCTCGCATGATTATCTACATAAGTAATATAAATTTTCCCCTTCGGCCACTTTGGAAACCAGAGGTTCGAAACTAGTTTAGGAAACAGAATTATTTTATTTTCCTATAAGATATAATAAGTGTTATATAGATGTAATAAGTGCCTTGAATCGGTCCTGGGTGGTTATAAAAAAATAACCTTAACCTAACCGGCCGGACTTGCAACCTCGTGATTCGGCAGCATAATATTGCTCAAAGGGACCACGGGTAACAAGGGTGTGAGTAATGTACAGAAGAACAAGGGTATTATTGTCGACATCTCATCAGTAATAGTCAGTGGTACCGTTTAACTTTAAAAGACCCACCATACCACCAGGGGTATCGCCAGGGGTACGGTGAGTCTGAAGGGATACTGGCGACTAAGAATTTCAAATTTCGGTCTAAAATAGTGGGATAACAGAGACATATATAACAATTTAATAATAAATTGCCTTGAATTCGGATTATTTTACCAAAGCAGGCTGACGGGCGTGTGGGGGCGGTTTGCATAAGGGTTTCTTGTAGGTATCTACGGAATCCTAAAAATGTTGCGTCTCCTGGACCGAATTTTGAAATCACGTTTTCTTTACTATTGACAGTCAAAATTTGAATGAAGAATGTGCTGTATAAAATGATTTGGCAATTTTCATACTAAGTAGGTAAGTATTCTCTTGGTACAAAGTACCTACGCATGCGTAGAAGTAGAGCACTACGTACGTAGGTATACGTCATCAAAGTATGAAGTCCACGCATGCTTCAGAAATGCTTCCGCATCGCCAGCCGTGCTTTACGAGCTGAGCTGCGTTCGTAAACAAACGGTAATTGTGGCTATCGCTGGGCTGCGTTAGACGCTTAGCACCGAATGACAGCCGCCGAGCCGCGGGAACCCAATCGGGCGGCCAATGACTCTTACAGTTGTGTTAAGCCTTCGATTCTGCATTTCAAAAGTGTTGGCGATGATTAATATTTGACACGATTTATCTTTGTCACTCAAGTGATTTAAAAGTCACTGTTGAGCCCATACACTTGCAAATTGCTTCCGATGAATTCATAAGTCACCCATATCCGTATACTCACTAAGTTATTGTTGAATATTTAACTGAATCACTGCAAATATAGCCGTAAGTTGACTCCTTAAATTTTGATGTCTACATTTTTTATACGTCGTAAATACATATTAACCACTAGCTTACGCCCGCGACTTCTTCTGCGCGGATCTATTCCGGCTCTACCGGAACAAAAGGTAGATAGGTATCCTATGTTGATTTAAAATCGGTTCGGTGGTTTCGACGTGAAAGCGTAACAGGCAGATAGGCAGACAGTTACTTTCGCATTTATAATATTATAGTAGGGATATAGTAGGAAAACGAGCATGCAGGTCATTTGATAGTAAGCAATAACCGCCGCCATGGAAGCATGAAAAAGTCGATTAAATAATGAAAAACTTTCGCAGTGGCAGGACACTTCACCAACCTTTAGTTACTTAAGTAAAATTAAATCCCCGTTATTCCCCCAGGATCATGATAACGCGTTACTGTATTGGTGTGTAAACGGCGTACAAGCACGCAGGCCTGCGCTCTTCTTCCGTTTATGGGCGGACGAAGTTTCAAAAGATACAACTTTTATTAGAGAGCGTGGAACTATTCATAGCCCAGCAATTGTTTTATTTATCTGCCAGTAAAAGTTGGAACAATTGCTTTCAAAGCGCTAGGTGTAAGTTGGTGCTGCACGTGATTGTAAGGATTGTTTGCCGCCGCTTGCGGGAGGTAGGGAGTAGCATCAGTAGCGTGCGCGTGAGTAAGTAGTGCGAGCAGTCACTGTTCAATAGTTATAATAATATACTCTGTGTTCAATGCAACACATCGATTTAAGTGTCATTGGTCGTGGATGATTTCTAGAATAATTAATTTATTATCTGGAATAATTTTGCACAGATAATAGAGGGACTGTAAACAAATGCACGCTGTGCACGCTACTGAGTTTTTATATTATTTATTCCTTATTTAATTAGTAGAATAGTGAAGCTTAAAATTTCCCAATATTGCTACTGATGCGACAAAGTATCATGCTTGTACTTAGAGCTTGACTGTACTTACCTGCTAGCCGGTCGCTCCTTTCCGTACTGGTCATGCAGAAGCACAGTGCTTTAGGCTTTTATTATGTAATTTATGTCCAATAATAGGATTTGCGATTTGCTCCTAATTGCCTCATTGTTTGCTCCATTAAATCTGTTGAGCAATAAACGGTTAAGCAACCCCTACCAGGGCGACATGGGTGAGCAGGAGTCAGTGACCTGTCGGCGCGGCAGTGGTGCGTGCGGCGAACGCCAGGGATTCCCGGTGAGAGGTTCCGCACACACATAGATCAATATTGGGAAAAGCCGACTTATTGTACCTATACAGTGTCTCGTAAGTTGTAAGAGGTGGGTGGGTAGGTCACCCATAAAATGATCTGATGGCGACTGTACACCCGCACTAAGTGTGTCTGTTATTTTGGAGTGCGTATGACTACCCAAGTAGCAAAATGGGGTCCTGTAATTATCCTATGAGCATGTATTTTTTAGTCCTATAGAATACTGAGAAACGTTTATAAAACCGCATTTGGGCGCACTTAATACAGCTATTCCGTCTTATAGACGTTTTATTAAGGTCCTGAAGTGTGCCATTCAATTTTATAATATTCTGGTTGTATGCACTTACAAGGATAAATACTCTTATAAGAATCCGAAAAACTGCTTGAATAAAAGCGATTACCTACTCCTTTAAGAATCCGGTACGTGCCTTTACTGGTGTAATTGATTCTACAGTAATCAGCGTGATGCTATTACAAGAGCATACATTTATTTTCTTGGGACAATTGAGTCACGGCGTCCAGTAATATGAAAAAAATTCAAAGGCAAGTGCTTCACCCATAATTATTTTACATCTAAGTGTAGCAGTTTCTTATTTTACTGGTAAGTATAATGTAATGCGTTCAAATCAAGTTGCGGAATTAACTTTATTGATAAACTAATTGAAGACAAGAAACGTATTTTCGTGTCCCGTCTTCAAAGTGAATCTTTAAATAGTTTGTCTATTATTTATTTATTTGGTAAGTTGACAAATACGGCAGCCATGATACGTAGTTATCGGAGAGCGCAGACTAGGTAAGTGCCTTAATCAAAACCTTAATAAAACCATTTGTTCCTGTTCAAGACAACTATAGGTATAGTTAGTCGCCATTTGATTTTTTTAGGGTTCCTTTTGATTATTAGAAAACCGTACCCATTGAAAATCAATGTGCAGGATATTCTTTCTGAAAAAAAAAATACACTAGACTGAGACTGAATTATTTTAATCTAAATCTGTAATTTTATCATCATCAAATTCTATTTCATCTCATTCGACACTACTAAAATTTTCGTGGACATTCTCAGAATTCTTTAGAATAATTTTCACAATCGCTTAATATACTAAACCTATTTTTCGTTACGTAGGGAACCGTCGCAATTATTGCCTGTCTCACTTTTGTCCAAACATGACACTAACCCTTGATCGCTCGTTTAATAGCAAACTTAAGACACATATGGGTAAAAACGTACTTATAATCAATCTGATAACGTGCAAGTTTAGTGCTACTAATCTCTTAGAAGTCACGACCAATACCACCAATCCTATACAATCTTTGACCTACAGCGACTATTTCTACAACAATTATAGGATCTCATGTCTTAGAGAGGGAAGAATTAAGACCTTAATAGGAGTAAAAATTTCTATTACATGCGTTTATAAGATCCTATATATATGATTGACCTATTGAACCTATTTTTATAACATTTATAAGATTACGTATCCTATAATGGAAATAAATAGGACATTAATAGGAGTACTTAAACAGTTTTATTAAATACGTTTATAGGACATCAATGCTAAAAAGTCTTATAAGATGCGTTTATAAGGCCATATGCTCTAGTAAGAGTCTTCTAAAGTTATCCTGTAAAAATTTACGAGACTAAGTTATAGGATTGAAAGTTCTTGTAGCTCAAATCGTCTTGTACGAGTAAGATGCTGTTGTAAGAACAGTGGTCAGAGTCAAAACGTTTAGAGTTCGACGTTCGTGTTTGAGTGTTAGAGAATTGTCAGGTACCACAGTAATAAATGCCTTCTTATTTCCGGAGACGATAGCTGCTGTGCTTCGTTTACGAGCTTACTGTTGCTATTCATTGGGAGAAATAACCTTGTTAGTGTCATTCAGAGGAAGTTAGTAGAGTAGGAAATAATCGTATTAGTGCGCTGGAAGCCTCGGCGGCGCGCTGCGGCCGCCCTAGCACTCCCTTCACACACCAACTTTACGATTTCTCCATCCATCTAGTGAGGTAATCAAATTATTTGTCAATCACGCAAACAAAATCAGCAATTCTACAGGCAGTAACCATCACAGCAAAAGTTAAAATATCATATCAATTATTAAATAAATTGAGGCCCGAATAGCAGTGGCGTGGCGTCGTAAGAACTAGATTCCCACCAAGTTGTCTATTTTTTTTTAGTAAAGAGTGATTACAAGGACATCAAATCTTGTGTATACTAAATTCCGAGGAAATGCATTCGAAGACATGTGAGTACGGTTTACTAATGTTTCGGCGAATAACGTTTGGCAACCTGTTTCATTTCGCAACTTTTCATTTCCCAACTGTTTAATATTTCTGAAACTGTAAATATTCCAGGATTTTTATAAAACTCACCTAACCTAACCTAAAGGGTTCTACACGATGGCCCTGAAATAAATCCTGAAATATTTACAGTTTTAAAGTTTGCGAAAAGGCAGTACTCGATGAGTAGTACAGTCGATTTCATAAGCTTGCGAGATTTTTTTATCAAAAATATCTGAACTCGCTCCTACGCCGTTAACAATAGAGTCCTGTTCAGATATTTTTGATCAAATTTTTGCTCACAAGTTTATGAACTCGATTGTACCTGACTTACGCCTCTCTCACTCTCTGTGTTGCCTAACAAAAGTTAACATTTTTGTCTACGCCGCTGGTGGTAATAGAGCAACAAAGCAAGAGTAGTATCGAACAAACTGAATAGTGACCCACTGTGGAACCTTTTCGTAGAAAAAGTCATAATAACATCGCATTGTTTGACAGGGAATTTATTATGACACTTACTGTGAGAGCGTTCTACGGTCGGCCAGGAATCAAATGTTCGACTGTACACTCTTATTTTATTTACTTTACCGTAAGTGCGTGTCTTTGCTCCCACGACTAAAAAATGCAAATGGGACAAGGTGCAAGTAGAGGAGCGTGCGCCGCGTACGAACAAGCGCGCGCGCATCCCGGACGCATCAGTTGCGCTGTCGCCGTCGCTAGCACGCAGCCTGCTTTATGAGGGATTGTCATATTTCCATTGCCAGCTCGTGTACATATATGTATACGCTGTTTGTGTAGGAATTAACTCGTTCGATATCTATATCCTATCGATAGCACCCGATCAGCGGTCATTAGTAGGTATGGGTTCTCTTTTATTAAATCCTTAACTTAGCTATTTATGCTTCCGTATAAAATAAGAAACGTCCTATACGGGATGATTCGGGAGATGTTAGCTGGAGAAACCCTGCTGTAGCTGTAAGTATATTATTCGTATCATATTGTACCGAAAATAAATGAAATCCAAATACACATCCGTGCCAGACAGTAAAAATACAACGAAATTAAAGTGGTTAAACAATTTCCAAAATTTGGTTATATTATATTGTTTGTTACTTACAGTTATACTAGTTATGTAGATACAAATTATTAGTATATTTACATGAACTAGCTGATGGTTTGGCTCAATGGCACTGGGCCTATTCCCTAGTCATATCTATAGATGGTGTAAGTATAAATAATCATAAGTTATGCCGACGATATGGTACTATTGAGTCCATCTATCCGTGGTTTAGAAGAGCTTTTGTCATTATGTGAAGCGTACGCAGTGGCTCATTGGCTTAAGTATAATGCTACCGAGTGAGCTTATGGTCTTTAAGGCTGGGAGCAAGACCTATTCTCAGATACCTGAAGTCTCACTCTGCGGTACTCCCCTGTCTAGGGTGTCCAAATTCAAGTATTTGGGCCACTGCGTACTGCGTCACTGAGGAGCTAAGGACAATTGTGACTTGGACAGGGAACGTAGGTTGCAGGCTGTTCGAAGTAACCAGCTGGCTTGCAGATTTGCGTGTTACACTACACCGGTAACAGTAACGCTTTTAAAAGCATATTATCAATTTTTTTACACGTGCAGTCCTTTGGTCTCATTTTCTCAGCGGGCATACAGCGATCTACGCGTTCAGGTGCTGTTGGGGTTGCCGTGGCGGTGCAGCGCTTCGGGAATGTTCGCGGAAGCACAGATGGTTTTGCGGCCATCATGAGGAAACGATGTGCAACCGCGATGGAACGCCTCCGCCGCAGCACCAACAGCATCCTGCGCGTGTTCTCGGACCGGTGGGACCCTCCACTCCTGCGGAGATGGATACAGCTCCATACCCACCTATAGCCAACTTCTTTACTTTGAATGTACCATACTGACTAGCTCATAGGATATTGCTACTAACCCAATATGGACTTTTATCTGAATTAAATAAATAAATTGAATTGAATTGTATTAGAGAATTTTAGAAATGTCGAAACATACGCGATATTAGTTAGCGTTAGCTCTACATTCAAATATGAGAATGGAATGTTCCCGTATAAATTCATCAAAGGAACTCGCGTCAAAGCTAACAAAGTGTCATCGCAGAGCAATATGCTCTGGTTCACTGACTTTATGAAAACTGAAGCTACATCAATAATGTGAAAATAATACGCAGGTACCTATTCTAAGCATAATACTCAATTGCTACACATTTCGGTTCGGCTTTTGGTGCGGTACTTCATTATAGGGGGGGGGGGCTAGTAAGTACTTCGGAATATTACACTGCACGCATCGTGTATCTAATCAATCCCATTATTAGAGAGAATGTGAAAACTACAGTAATAAACAATAAGTTGCACGATTTTTCTGCAATCATTTAGACGACAGTCAGAAGTCATTAAAATCGGCAATAAAGAACGAGGTGAATAAAGCAACTGACACTACCATGCACTGCGAAGACATGAACATCGCAAAAAAATAGATCAGAACTAATTATATAAACTGCAACAAAGATCTTAATGAACGTGGGTGAAACCTTTATTTTATATCTCTTATAATTAAAATAATTTTTGCCACGTTTGGATCTTTGTCGCACTGTACCTAGGATAAATTTTGCATTCAAACATGTCACTTTTGCATAGACGTGTTCTTTCCAGTGTAGGCAGGCAGTTCACCTTGGTATCAAGTAAGTAAGGCGCGCGATGAAGCGGGTTTCGTATTAATTACCATGACCATGTTCAGTACCTAGGTATATAACTAATATATTGTGGACGAATTTCAAAAGAAGTAATCAAGATCAGTGATATTTGTGCACTATTGCGGACTAGCTAAATAGAAAAATGAGAAAGACCATAACGGAAAATTTTCGGAATTATTTAAGATGCTAATAATGCCATGTGTGCTATTTTAATTAGCCAGCTAATTTTAGGGACAATTATTCTATAATCTACGAGCGCCGCGGCGCCTTGCGACAACGCTGCTGTTTTAACAATTATACTTTTGCACAGTTTGCGTTACTTTATCGTAAATTATGTCGATGATTAATAAAACATAATTTTGTTTGGATAATGACATCTTGTCGTAATGTGAATTAATTATTTAAAAGGCCTTACTCAAACTAATTTAAAAGCTAGTGTGCGGTATCTGGAGCACTGATATACCTAAATATACAAAGAATCAAAGCTGTAGGTAAGCGAACTTATAGTTCCTGATTTTTAGCGTTGAGTGAGAGAAGTCTCTTTAATGAAATATAAGAGTACCTACCTACTACCAAAGAAACTAATCAACGGAGCATTGTTTTGAACGTGTATCCATGGTTTCCTGAGGGGGTCCGCGTAGAGTACCTGTTATTGGTAAATAACTGAACTGAGTGCAGTGAAAGGTATGAACCTAACCTACTTAATGGCGATAGCGTTAAAATTATCATGTAAGTACCCTAAAAATAAAATATCCCTAATTCCAAGATTTGAAAACTTATTGGTTTATTAGAGGTATAATAGAAAAATAAACAAAATAAAAAGTGTTTTGATTGATAAGACATCTCCGTTTTCGTAGAATGTTCTCAAAAAATAAATACTTAGTAATTTCGGGTACCACCTCTTAGTATGTTTTTCGTCTGCCCCGAGTTCATCGCGTGATATAAAACCGTCAACTTAACTCGGTAACTTGTAAAGCCTACTATGATGTGAAAGTTTTCCTTTTAAATCGTTATTTCGGTTAGGCTTCCATTGTGAATTTTCAGTTTCATTAAAGCTAACGGTTTAGCTATTATGGTATCCCCTACTTGACCCTAAATCAAACTTATAACACCCCTCTTTTTGCGTCGGGGTTTAAAGGTGCATTTTAAATCATTAAAAAATTGCAAACCGATTTCAGAAAAGAGTCTTAGCAAACCTAAGTACAATGTTTTGAAAGACCCTATCCAACGATAATGATAGCATCTGGGAAAAGACGAGACCCTAACGTTTGCAAGCTAAGCCGCGAACGGACGGACGGACATGACGAAACTAAAAGGTTTCCTTTTAGGACTACGAAATTTGAAAAGTCAAATTCAAATAGGACTTGTGTTATGGGTTACTACATGCAATTATTTGTGTACAAAGACGAAGAAACCTGTTATTCGCGTCAGTTGACTTAATGTTTGCGATCAACCCGTCTTACAGTAAGACTAACCTACCCTTATGTATCGCCTTCTTTATACTAAATATGTAGTTGTATAGAAAAATGCCTTTGGATCCACAGTGTCAACTGTATCAAAACGTTCAGTCCACCGTATCTATCTGAAAGTCCCCGTGTCAGAGCGTCCCCTGAATCACATGTGGACTATTGTGTTCACTGTATCCTGGACCGAATTTAGAGATAGGAGCCCCCCCCCCCCCCTTGAATGAAGTAAACAAATATAGATGAATAATTGTTTACTAGTGTTTACTCACCGGAATTAAAAAAAAAACCGAAGTCTCTATTGTGGGGGCTCCTCTTTTGTGGAGGTCCCGGGGCTGTACAGCCCCGGTTGCTCTCCCTAAATCCAGCCCTGACTGTGTCAGCATGTCCACTGTCTCAGAACGTCCGCTTCAAAATATCCACTTTACCATAACGTCCACTTCATTATTTCAGCCATCCTACCAAAATGTCCACTCTACCAAGTAGTCCATTTCATCAAATGGTCGACTGAATCTATACGTCAACTCTACAATTGAAGAAAAGTAAAATTTTGAACTAACTAACTAACTAAGTCTTGTTCTGAGAGGAGGCCTGTGCCCAGCAGTGGGACGTATATAGGCTGGGATGATGATGATGATGTACTAACTGTAGATAGAGGATACTTTTCGTGGAAGTGTAAAAGCTGACTTGCTGACATTATTTAAGTTTCACTCTGAGCCTGTAACATGATTACCTGCCACCAGGCGAGCCGCGTGCCTACGAACGATATTAGGTACTTAATAAGTTTAATCTCACTGCACATTGTAAAATGACCCTATTTGTATACCTACTACAACCATTACTCCGACTCTAGAAACGATTTTGTCAAGACCATACTCGTAGCGTATCCGTACAGTCGAACAAGTAGGTTATATTTTTTTCACCTCATTACCTCAAATAGGCAGGTTTTGCTATGAGAAATCAGTGAGCAAATAATCGCATTTTGCTCACTCCGTGAGACAAAGTAACGTTTTATTTTTTTTTTTAAATGCTGAGTACAGGATTGGGTCTACTCACTGAATGCCAAATATTTGAACTTCACTTTGATCTGTCACTTTCACTTCAACACGAAAAAAGCGGAGATAGGATCAAATGTGTTAATAACAATCTTAAATTAAATGTATGGTATTAAAAATATACCGATACCTAAAAAATTACATGACAACGAAATATTTCCAAAATGTAAATTTTCCCGATCTTTTAATAAAGTATGCAACCTCGTTGCACGAAAGCCGCCTCTCTTGTTTTTTTTTTACAAAATAATTGCGTATACTGCCTCTACAGTTGGAATAAATATTTGTCAAATTGAATGAATTTGTAAAAAATCTATTTATGTTTATGTAATAGAAATATAAATCTTAATAAAATCATATTTAAAGGTTTAATAAAATTTATAAATTATACGTTTATTGTTCAACCTTTTTAATGACCCCATTAACAGGTTTTTTGCGATATTAAAAAATAACTATGACATATTTTACAAGACGGTCTAGGTTCAAATTACAATGCATGTTATGAGTACCTATGAGAATTGTATTGTTCTTAACTTTCAGATGACTTTTTAAAGATGAAATCGCAACTCGCTGACGCTCGTGATTCAATTATAGAATCCTTCGCTTACTCGGGATTCAAATTCAACACTCGCATCAAAAAACAACTTTGCTCTCTTGTTGCACAAATAACTATTGTGTCATTTTTAACCGACTTCAAAAAAGGAGGAGGAGGAGGAGTTTCCAATGTTTGTATTTTTTTTTATGTATGTTCGCCGATTACTCAGTCAATTGTGGACCGATTCTCAAAATTCTTTTTTTATTCGAAAGAGTACTTTTCTGAGGTGGTCCCATTGTCACCAAATCAAGATCTGATGATGGAATCCTAGAGAAATCGAGGGCAAACCTCAAATTTTATAGGTACTCCTATGGCGATTTTTCATTCAGAAAGTATCATTTGGAAAACTAGACCTGATGAAGAAGACCGTAGATGACCAATGGAACTCGTCAAAGCTAAGTAATGCTCGCTCGTCTATAAACGATTATGATTAATGCGATTATAATTATCAGTATTGCTGCAACTGAGCAAATAAATTCTTTGAATCTTTGAATAAAAAAAACAATAAAGCTACATAATTGTAAAATTAATTCTCTTCTAAGTCTTAGATTATAGTGTACACTGTAATAGTAGATAATACACCAAGGGGATAAAGCACTGTATTATGTCACGGACGCGATATTGAATCTTGAGCGTAACGAAGGACTCCAGAATTAACTCCCGAGCGGAGCGAGGGTGTTGGGGAATTAAGATGGAGTTCTGAGAGCAGCGAAGGATTTAAGCGCGCCCAAGGTAAACTCAGTTTTATCCCCGAGAAGTATACTTTACTTTTCTCACCTTTTGCGAGACAATAAAAGTCAAGGCTACTAGAAAAAGTATATCTATCTATCTAATCTATTACCTTTAAAAGAGCAATTCGGAAACTTAAGGTTTGCATGATATATAATTAGGCATTGTAGAACAGGTGGCGTGTAGGTAAAAGAACTTCTAGGTCGACTAAATATACGTGGCATGGTACGAAGTAGGATGTAGTATATTCCACGAAGAACCTTAAAATGATTACATAGTAAACATATAAAATCAGTTCATAGTGTTTGGGTGCTATGCTTCCCGTATAGATTACAATTTTATTATAAGAATGGGTAGGGCCATCTTAAAAACAGAATGTTATCGTTCGCTAATCCCCTAAACAAAATAAGTACTTGCTCGAAGAAAACAGTTGAATCTGTCGGAAAGTCAAACTAACTGCCTGCAGATAGCATCTCTTGAATGCCGTCGTAGATGTCACGACGATAATGACCGCTCGTAAAAGGCGGCCGCTATCTGCCGCCCGATAACTCGGGTCACTTCCGAAACAATGCTTCTTTATGAATTACACTTGAATTATTACAGATATCGGATTGAGATGTTCATTAGCAGACAATGAAATACCACAGTTTGGCTACATCAGCGAGGCAAATGGTGTTTTAGGTGTGAAAGGCAAGCACTTCACTCACTCAAGTATTAAGGGGTTCATAATCTTCTTCTATATATTACATATTCTTCTGCTATGTATTATATATAATATAATAATATAAATATAAATGAATCGTAAAATGTGTTGCTAAGCTCAAAACTCGGAAACGGCTAAACCGATTTCACTAATTCCTATTTTGTTGTGTTCGTTATTGTCAGTTTTTATGGGAGAAATTTTAGAAAAAAAATATTTATATAGATTTTAGAAAAATTACAATGGGGGCGAAGCCGCGGGCCATAGCTAGTGTGAACTACAATTTGGTAACAATCCGTTTTCAATTCAACACCAAAATAATAGCTCTGTCACCTAATAAATTGCAGATCAGTTCCTTAATTCGGTAGCGGCCGGCGAAGTGCCAGAACCGAACAATTTTTGCTAATACTTGTATGATGAGTACAAATTTGTGTAGTAGGTAGGGCTTGTCTTGGATGTTTGTATGTATTTAAGTATATATGTACCTATGTACCCGTTGTTTAGCACCCATATAACAAACTTTGCTTAGTTTGGGGCTGGGCCAATTGGCGTAAATTGTGAAAAGATGTTATTATTATTATTTCATTCATTGTATATCATTATCGTCAAATTTCAGTTCAATTATTTGATGATCAACATTATTTTCCAGTGATTCTAATTAATTTTTAGGAAGCCATTTCTATATTGTTTGGTGATCCAGTTTTAGTGACACATCTATTATTTTGGAACCCAATATAATTATTTGATGAACAATATTATTTCCGAGTAATTTTTTAAATAATATTTAGGTAACCGTTTTAATATTATTTGGTGATTCAATTTAGGTGACCAATAAAATCAGATCATACCCATTTTTAATTGCCAAGATCCAGGTTGCCTAGCTGTGGTGTTTTCGCTGTGACTGACAACGACGCAGTACCTACTCATAATGCATATTAAAAATTGTGATAGTTTTATGGCAAATCGTCTGTAACAGAATTTCAGTTGCTGGGTAACATTCTTCTTCAGCTACATTCTAAATGCGAGGCCTTCCATCACCGGCTCGGGCCAGCAGGGCTGCCTTGCCGGCGGGCCTCGTAGAACGTCCATAGGGAATGTAGCTTATTGTCGGCTCCCAACTACTATATCAATTTTATTACGACATTAGTGGCCAAGTCATTATAAGTTACAGGTGTACTTCCTTACCTGTATTGTACTGTTTGATGACCTGCTTGGTTTTCAAAATGCAATTCCAGTTTACGTCTAAGATAGAGACAGTTTGACTAAATAATCATTCGATAAGTAAATATTAGATACATAGCTTGATGGTGACTGATGCGCTATGATTAATCAGGATGATTGGTGATTCAAAATCGATGATCATAGAAATTTCAGCACTTCTAAAATTAGTTTCATGTTATTCGAGCATTATTGTACCTACTTGTTTACTTGACCTGGGATCAGTTGTATCTATTCAAAGTCAAAGTCAAAGTCAAAATATCTTTATTCAATTCAGGCTATAACAAGCACCTACGAATGTCAAAAAAAAACCACCACCATATTAGGTATATGTAGACCGAGCGAAAGCCGAGCGAGCGCGAAGTGCGAGCGAAGGGTTTCCGTTTCAGATTCAGCTTGGAGAAAAATGCTTTCTTAAATAATTAAGGTGGCTGGCCGGTAGCTGGCCGGTGGCTGTCCGGCAGTCTACTCTCCTGTTAAGGTCGCATTTCTTAACCGATTCTAGCGATATTTTTATATGTAGGTAGGTAGGTTCGATAATTATATGTATTTTTTCTCGATTCCGGTTGTGGAAACTGTTCAAAATGACGGTTGTTTTCTTAAGAATTATTAGTAGTTTAAGAGTAAATAGGAGCCTAAGGTATAAAATATACCTAAACTTGGAATAATCCGTACAAAATTCAAAATCCTTAGAAAAATATTACTTATCGTACTGGCTACGGAACCCTATTTCGGGCGTGTCCGACACGCTCTTGGCCGATTTTTTTATCTCATTTCTCTTCTTCAAAGTGAAAATAAACATGTTTTTATCTATAATCCATTGAGGACTACACATAACAACCAGACTCGCGAGGTTTACAGCTTACACCTAGTCTTACTATTATAACATTTAAATAAAGACTTGGTAAGTAATCGTATCTAATGTTTAATCAAACGAAAGATAGTTCCTGGAGCACATTCATCTACATGGCTGAACAACACTTAGCTTGAGCAGCTCATTAAAATCATTAAATTCACTGAGTGAACGAGTGAGAGCACTTGCCGATGGCCAGTTTCCTGGCGACTGGCGACAGCACGATTCCCTCGAGTAGGTAGTAGGTACCCGCACACTAAGTATGATGGCTTTACCTTCAGTTACAACTTTCAAATCTGCTACTGAAGCGGAGATAGGCTTATGTGAGAACCCAAAGCCAATTTTATTACGGTGTTGAACATGTGTCAAAAGTGATGGATTGTTTCTCTGTTCCTAGAAAAAACCTAACGTGAAATTCTGGTTTCTCGGTAATTGACAATGTTTTGCGAAGCACTCAATCAGAAGATAAATAGGTAGGTACTTATTAAGGTGTTCACAATTCGGTTCACGACTCAAATATCTAATTAACGATAACGACGAGTAGAGATTTGAAAATTTTAAATAAAATAGTATTTTAATACCTTATCGCTATAGGTATGCCTGACAATTTTATACACAAGTTCAAACATGAAACCTACATACAAAGGTAAAGAACTGTCCATGAACTACTGTACAGGCACTGCCCTGATAGCGCGATGGTTAACATTGTCATTACTTCACTTCATTATAAAGTTTCAGCCAAATAAACAGCGATTTTTCCAAAATTGCTCGATGAAATTCTTTACTCAAAGCAAAGATTTTAGATAGTTTTTTTTTACTTTTCGATAAAATTGTGGCTTTACCCTACCAGGGTGCATAATACCTATTGTAAGAGACTTTAGAATAAGGCCTTATTTACTTTATGTTTGTGCCAAATAAATAAATACTAAATACATTGCTACTTATCTTACTGTGAACCGATTTAAATAAACAATTAGATACATATAGTGTTTCTTAGAAAAGCGCGAAAAAGCACACAGACGGCAGAAAATAATTAAAAAAATCATTGTTTTGGGATATACCTATTGCGTAGCCCTAAAAAATATAATTTAATAAATATTATTATTATATACATCCAAACATACAAACTTTCCCATTTATAATATTAGTAGGATTATATTAAAATGTTACCTACTGGCTATACACCTGCGCGCTGCAACTTCAGAGAGAGCTAGAAGTTTGGCGCGGGCTATACCTCTAGTGTGCTCTAGTGACAGTTTTTCTTAAATATTTTCAATACACAGATGTCGAGATGATGAAGAACGCCCTCCGTCGTTTAGCTTGGTAGCTTACATACAACCATTTTCTTGTTGCGTAAAGGGTAAGTACCTACAGTAGGTACCTACTTACTGAGTGCAGACTAAATGCGATAAATTACTTCACTGTATACAGCACCTGCTCTAATATCGAGTTAGACACTACTGACGTACTTATACTAACCTAACCTACTCGTACTTGTATTTCAATTTCAACTGTAGGTAGACAGCACTTTTCAAATACCTAGTACCTAATGAAAAAGAAGCTTGACAGCAAAAGCAGAGGGAAGGTTGATTGTTTTATTTGCATAATGTAAAATTCAGGTTTTGAGATTTTGGTAGATAACATGTTTTTAAAATAAAATTCATGATGCAGGTTGGCGGTTGGCGGTTGGCGTCGGATGTCGGCACGGCACCGACACGGCGCGGGTGGGTCGCTAGCACGCGCCTGGCGCTCGTCGGCTCATGTTTCACGCACTATTGCCACATTCAGGGCTCGGTACGCTCGCTACAAACAATACCCTTTTGTTCGCCTTTATTCCGACCGACCGCTGCATAGGATTAATTACACCATAAACTCGGTGAAAGCTCGCTGTAAAGTATTGCAGAACATTAAATTTGTGTTTAAATTAAATTAAAGACACTTGATTCTGAGCGATTTACGTACTATTTACCATAGTAGGGAGGGGGGGGGGGTAGGAGTGTGTTTGCTTGTTGTACACATGTATACTTACCTACCTAACATTTATATTTTCACCTCAGCACCTCAAACAGGCAGGTTTTGCTATGAGGAATCATTGAGCAAAATCGCATTTTGCTCACTCCGTGAGACAAAGTAACTTTTTAATTATTTGTTTTAAAGTGTAGTGTTGGGTCCAGTCACGGAAAATAATTCCAAATATTTGAACTTCACTTTGATCTGTCACTTTCACTTCAACACGAAAAAAAGCGAGAGATAGGATCAAATTGCTGATTACAATTTTAGATTAAATTTATGGTATTAAAAATACATCGATACCTAATAAAGTACATGACAATGAAATATTTCCAAAATGTAAATTTTCCCGCTCTTTTAATAAAGTATGCAACCTCGTTGCACGAAAGCAACTTCTCTTGTTTTTTTTTTATAAAAGAATTCCGTATACTGCCTCTACAGTTGGAATAAATATTTGTCAAATTGAATGAATTTGTAACAAATCTATTTATGTTTATGTAATAGAAATCTAAATCTTAAAAAAAATGTATTGTACCTAGATACTGGACACTTTTTAGTTCCGAATTCAAAACCTCTCTATTTACCACTTTTCAACAATGTTTTCAAAGATGTAATCGCGACTGTTCGTATAATTTTTGACTAAGGGTTTTAAATGTGATTATTGTATTTGTTTCTTAATAATCGGATTATATTTAAAAATTGTGTTTGTTTTGTAAACAGGTAGGTTTATGTGGTTTTATGTTACATTTAAACTATGTTCTCGCTGCTGAGGTGAAAAATTGTATGTGTCACACGAGACCAAAGTCTTTTTGCATCTCGTATGTTTGAATCCCTTGCTGCTCTCAGGATTCTAACCTAGAATCACTCGCTGATGCTCGTGATTCAATTATAAAATCCTTCGCTTACTCGGGATTCAAAATCAAACTTTGCTCACTTGATGCACAAATAACTATTTTCAATATTTTTTTCGCTTATACCTATCAATTTCTGCAGAAACTAACAGAGTAGGTAGGTATAGGTAGTCATTGACGATGATGCGTGCCGAGGTTCTTATTACAATGTCATTAATGTGCAATTTTGACAAAATCTGATACAAAACTATGCAAGGCTATCTGCTTTCCTTTTAAAAACCGATTATTAAAATGACATTGTTACAAGCTCAGTCACGGTGGTAGTAGTATTATTCTGTGGCTCATTCAAGGAATAGGTAGGTCCTACCTACCTAAGTTGTAATAGGCTCGGCGTAAGATGTAACGATAAAACTATAATTTTATTAGATATAAATAAAAACAGAACTACCATTATTTAGACAGTCTATTTAAAACATTTCGACGGACATTTTTGTATAGGTACGGAGTGTGTGCTCCCTCCCTTTGCACTCAACAACTCATTCTTAGAATAATACCTCCGGTAATTTTACGAAAATTACATTAAAGTATCTTTAAATACACTAAATGAATACATATACTTAACACAAAAACATTAACAGTTTATTCCATGAGTCATTATTAAAATTTGTTACTCTTACCCCTGTTAGAACATTCCTCCGCTCCCCTATAATGTGTTTACGGTCAGTCTCCAGATTTGTGCACATCGTCGAATTAACGCGTCGCGTTTATGGAAAAATGCTATAATGTATTTGTAACTAAAGGTTCTACAAGTGTTTTAAGGGTTCCGCAGTCAACTAGGAACCCTTATAGTTTCACTATGTCTGTCCGTCTGTCTGTCTGTCCGCGGCTAAGATCAGAGACTGTTAGTCAGGCCGACAGAGCTAAAATAAAAAAATAAAAATTTTAGGGTACCTACCCCCATTACACGTAAAGTGGGGATGATTTTTTTTCACTTCCACCCAATGTTGTGGGATATCGTTGGATATTTGAAAATGAATAGGGGTTTCGAAAACCATTTTTTGATGAAGTGAATATTTTCAGAGATATTCACTCCAAATATGTTCAAAAATATGTGTCCTCGGACTTTTGAAACGCACGTCAAAAAATTGGAAAAAAAATCACGGAAATTAAGCTAAATAAAAACTTTTTAATAGGAAAATTATTTTCAACTTAATCAGTTGAGCAGTTTTTAAGTTTTTGTAAAAAAATATTTCTAAGGCAACCCTACCCTGATCATGGCCCGACATATGATCTTGACCGGTATTTTGTTTAAAATTAATCGGCGATTGATCCCTCCCTATCTCGTCTGATTGTAACATTTAGCTCACTGGTTGTATACCCTTACTTCACTTGGTGTGATAGGTATACTCAGTGTAGTAGTAGGTACTTATCTGGTCTGGTATATAGTAAATGCCTCTTAGGTACTTATCTGCTCTTACGATTATCTGTATTTTACAATAAATGAAAATGCCATAGTAAGTCTGTGTGTTTTGTTACTTCTTCAAGCCTACACCGTTGAACTCATGTTTGTAGATAAGTTTTGGCATGGAGGTAGACGGAGACCCTGAGACGGACATAGGATTTGTCCCGGAAAATTGCATAATTTACGCGAGATAGCGATGAACGATAATTCTTCGCAACAGTCGCGGGTAAATGCTAGTCAAAATCATCCTCTTGTAGAACTCTCGTTTAACGAGGGCATGTACAAGGGACTGGTTGGTAGGCAGTTATATTAATTTAGCGAGATAAGTTGTACGAGCGAGAATAAGTAGGTACAATAACCATTGGTACGAGAAACAGAATAGAGACAAAGCGCGAGCGTCTTAACACAACTTGTTCTGAAAGCTTTTTAGACGGGATGCGGAGAATTTTCCTTGCCCCTTTGTAAAACTTCAGCCACTTTAGTGTCTCGGAAAACAACATCGGTTTATTCGTAGACCCCTTTCATACTCAGTGCTGCTCTAATTAACTTGAAACAATGGTTTCGAAGTAAGGATATCTGTAATACGTACGTACGTCACAGTATTAAGTATCTTCTGTGGTAATATGTAAGTAGGTGCCCACAGGAAGTGAGGAAGTGTAAATAAATTTAGACAAAGGTTTAGATTTAGATTATAGCGTTACGTACTTACACGTTTTTAATGTTACTTATGTTAATTTATTTGCGTAACATCAGTAGGTCTGTACGTAAGACATGATAAAACCTTACGGAAGTTATTAGTACCTAACTACCTACAGATATTTTTAAAACATTATTCATATTTAGATAACTATAATAAACCGGTCAAGAGCGCGTCGGACACGCCTAAGATAGGGTTCCGTAGCCATTACGAAATAAATTTCGTGTTGTGTACGGAATCTTCCAAGTACAGGTATATTTTATTTATACTATTTTATACCTTAGGCTGCTACATATTTACTCTTAAACTACTAAGAATTCTCAAGCAATCTTAGCCGTTCTAATTTTCCTTGTAAATTTGATATAGGTAAGTAGGTACTTACTATACCATCCTAATTTTTTTTAATTTTGCCACTCAACCTTTCAGATTTTAGTGGGGGCGCTCAATTTTAATGAAAATTTTCACTTTAATGTTGAATATTTCGCAATCAGGTCACTAAATCGAAAAATCGTCGTGGCAACCCCCTAATGGTTTTAAAAGACCTCTCCAACGATATCTCACACAAGAGGGTAAGTCGAGAAAAAAAATCACCCCCACTTTACGTCTTTGGGAGGTACCCTAAAAAAATTTTTTTTTATATTACCACTGTTGGCGTGTCTGATATGTATATTCGTGCCAAATTACAGCTTTCTAGTACTAACGGTCTCTGAGCTTAGCCGCGGACAAACAGACGGACAGACATGGCGAAACTATAAGGGCTCCTAGTTGACTACGGAACCCTAAAGAGAGTACCTAGACCGTAACCCACAATAACTATACGCATCACCATCATCATCCCAGGCCACATACGTTCCACTCCTGGGGCCCGTGCGGGTTGGGCAATTCACACACACCATTGAATTGCTTCGCAGGTTTGTCCACGTTTCCTCACGATGTTTTCATTCACCGTAAAGCTTGTGGTAAATTTGGCATGTAATGGATTGATAATAAAATTTTCGACTCATCATTGCCAATCATTGGATATATTGGGAGTTATCTGGCCTAATCAATACGTTTATTAAGTGGTACAGTAGGTATCTACCTATTCAATTAGCTTCCTAAGATTTCATAAGATTATAAACAGGTATACCTACTACCTATTTATTGTATAAACTTGATAGAACTGTCTGCTCCAAGAACTAGATAAAAGACACACTTGACTTGTTTGTGGAAACCTTATACCAGTGGTATTACCACGCGCGAGAAAGGGGGAATACATTTATAAACACATTTGTACAGTCCGTGAGTTCTTAGAAAAACCTTCGGGTTTCGGTGGAAATCGGAAGGATTCGTGTAGTAGAAAACTACAATTGTGTTGCTAAACTTCAAACTCAGATAATTCCAGTTCTAAGAACTTTAGGATTTTGGTATCTAAAGAAAAGGCAAATAAGGTAGATACTCCCCTAAGCAGGTAGAGAGTGGACATATATCTGAGTTTGAAGTTTAGCAACACAATTTTATTCCGCACGCAACAAACTCTTTATTGTACAAAATACAATTTTATTGTCTTTTTGTCTTAGTAGCAATCCATCACGCGAAGAGTGCACTCGTTGTGTTTTCATTGTTTGACTCGTATTTATATAGAGCAGTTAAACTTAAGCCTAAGGTACTTTGAGGTTGCATATATATATTGTGTATTAGCGGTTCTGGCCACTAAAAAGACCATCTAAAAAGTAAATAATTAAAAAAAAAGGTGTTGTCGTCATCTCGAGATATCCGATGATAAAGGTCATTATGTGTGAATTATCAACGCATATCACGAAAATTGAGCACCGTGCAATCATTATATTACTATGTTAGTTTAGTTATTATTAAGTTCCTCACGAAAAGTGACAAATCACCGAAAAGTATTTTTGAAGAATGGCTAGTATTTACGGCGCATTATGCCCTTTCTCATGCCACTGTTGAAAAATGGAGTCGACTTTTTAAACTTGGATGGGAGTCGATCGATGACGATCCTCGCTCAGGGAGGCCAATATCGGTTGTGACTGAAGAAAATACTGAAAAAGTCAAGAAGTTAGTATTAGAGGAACGGAGAATTAAGAATTGGCAAATAGCTGAAGCCTTAGGTATTGGTAAGGAAAGAGTTGGAGAGATTTTGCATCAACATTTGCATATGACAAAAGATAGTGCGCTTTGGGTGTCGAAAATGCTCACAGCTTTCGATAAAGAACGTCGTGTTCAAACTTGTCAGGCATTTTTAGAATTGTGTGAAGGTTTAAAATAAAATCGTGTCTAGATTCCTGTCCAGCGGTGGTGTAGGGGTAATAGCACGCAGCACGGATTGCTGAGGACCTGGGTTCGATTCCCAGCGCTGGTCTATTTTTCTGGTTTTTCTGTGCATCTATGTCTCAGTTTGTATTTTCGATATGGTTTCACGGGATAACCAGAAAAGTTACGAATTTGGAGTTGAAATAAAAAATACAAAAAGACTCAAAAACCAATCATAGGTAAGCCATATTTAGTCGAGAAACGAAGGGGCAAACTGAGCAAAGGCATTTTGTTTTTGCAAGACAACGCCCCCGTTCACACCGCTCGTGTTGCCCAGCTTGCTCTGAAGGAAACTGGCCTCGAGGAAATTGATCATCCACCCTACAGTCCGATCTTGCCCCTAGAGATTATTTTCTATTCAGCAATTTGAAGAAAGATTTAAGGGAAAAGCGATTTGGCAGTGATGAAGAAATGAAGGCGGCTGTACAGGAACATTTCGACAGCCAAAATAAAAATTGTTTTTTTAACGGTCTAAAAGCATTATTTAAAAAATGTAAAAATGCATTGAATTAAAAGGGAGATTATATTGAAAAATAAAAATAGAAAAAAAAAACTGAATATTTTTTTTCTACCTTAGGCTTTTGGTTGTTTTTTATGCGATAAATGCTGCGTTAAACACAATTTGTGGTCTGATTTATAATTACCAAACATGCGCTTGCTGCTGCGCGCTGCGCCCACTGCGTAAGGCAATGTTTGGTAATTAGATTATCTGATGCAAAATTGATGTGCGTCAAAGGCATTGCTTTTAACGCAGCGTTAATCGCATAAAAAAACCAAGCACTTAAAATGAACATGTTAAATGACATAACCTCCTATCAAAATATGGCAAACATTAACAACTAAGTATACTTAATGTTATTTTAGGTGTAAGTACCAATGTTTTGGGATTTACAAGTAAGACCTTTTTTGGAAACAGTACATTATTCAGTCGTTTGTTTGCCCGTGAGGTGACGGTCAACTCAGCGCAGCCGCATCACAACGGCTCCCGCCGGCGACGCCGACCCGCAGTAAGTGGCGTGGACGGCGGCGCGGCGGATGCGCTCTAATGACATTAATGCAAATTCGACCATTTAAGCTTCCTGTGCACTCGCACTGTGTCCCGACGACACGCCTCATTTATTGAACCCTCTCGATTATTTAAAATAACATGGAAAGTATCATCGTCCATGCAGACGAAGGTAGTTATTTACCTATCTACAAGGTGTTAATAAAAAACCTAACTGAAAACCAGAAAGTAGTTTGCTCAGAATCGAGAGTAGAATCGATTAAAGTTTTAAATTAGGTTGTGTTTGTGTTCTTAAATACCTTTTTTATTGTGCCCAGTCTAAAAGTTACGACTGCAACAGGCGCCAATTAAATATTTTAGCGAGGTTGCATACTTTCGATAATATAATACTGGCCATTTTGCTCTCAAAGTGTAAATTTCTTTCAGAACCAGAACCAACCAGAACCATCTCAGAATTCTCAGAACAAAGAATTTCTTCTAAAAACGTCAAAGCGCTACTGACAAATACAAATTATGTCTAAAGTTAGAAATGAAGTAGAATTACCACCATTGCCTCTCATATTTCGTTTTCTAGATTATTTTTACCGTACACTGGCAAAATTGTCCTCCAATGGACAGAGCCATATTTTTTTAAAGAAACAACAACAACAAGTAGAATTATGACACACGAATATCTTTTAGAATATTGAAGGTACCTATTCATAAACAAATTCAATCAACTAACTTAAAATGAAAAAATATTTTTGGGGTGTCTGATATTGAGTTATAATATAAAGTAGTTAAGTACAAACAATACACAACACAAAGTAACAAAGAACTACACTTTTTTTCACACCAATAGCGTACCTTTTATTTTTATGCATTATTATATATTTTTTTTAGTTTTATTGATTTATTTGATCGATTTTTATTTTATGATTAAAAAAATATGTAGAAACTTTTTTGTTTGTGGCTGTTGACACCCGATTACCTTGGTCTTAGCTTAGACGAAGATTTTACTTTATGCACTAGAGCATAAAAATATATTTTTGTTGGTCTGTTGGAGAGGGCTGCGGGGGTGGATAAGGCTAGGTTGAATGCGGGGGCTAGGTCGGAATCCGGGGCGTGGTTGCATGCGCTTCCTTCTCCGCATTTGGGGAGCGGATCTTGATGTCGACTCCTTGCGGGTGGCGGTTGCGCTTCCTCTGGGCTGTGATTTATTTATTTATATTTATTAATAACAGTTTAAATTTGTGATGTGTGTGAGCCTCATTTATGCATCTGCGGCTCTATGGTGGAGAGCACGGTTACCACGCATTGAGTTGTTGTCGTTGTGCGGGAAGATTCCCGTGTCATCACGCCCTTAACGACAATTTTCAGAGGGCGTTGGTCTCCGCTAATGTTTCGTGCGTTTTGGAGCCTCCGGGTCTCAGTCAGACTGATGGCAAGAGACCGGATGGCTTGACTGAGGTGCCCTGGCACTTGGCAGTAAGGAAAGTGATTTTTATGTGATGCCAAAAAATAGTCTGCAGGACTACTACGAAACTCGAAACTGGAAGTTCGTATCGTACCGTCCCTCTCGCTCTCGTATTAAATAGTATAATGTCAGAGAGACCACACGACACGAACTTCGTTCGAGTTTCGAGTTTCGTAGTAGCCCTGCAGTACAAACCTACAATTAAAAACCGGCCAAGACCGTGTCGGACACACTATTTAAGATCTTCTAAACCTCGCCTGTCTCACCCGGAAATGGAACCAACTAAAAATTTTAAAAATAAACACTCGCTATTTTAGGTACTATACGAATCGATAGGATTATTATTCAGGATAAAATTTGTCCAATAAACATTTGGCCTTACACTCATCAGTTGTACTTGATACTATAAAGTAGAATATTTATTAACATTACCTAGTACTGTTTACTTGTAACAAGTAATGATACGTACGTTATAATTTTCTTATCTCTCTAACACCCAAAGACATCATAATCATGAAGTACAAGCTTGCTAATTTTATTTATCTCTATTAGTACCTTATTGAAGGTTTCGATAAGATAATCGTTAAATGGTAATAAATATTATGCATAATTTCTTCTTACACGAGGCGTTCTGACGATGATGTTACGTGTTGATGATAAAATAAAATTCATATTAGTTTTTTTTTTCTTCAAAAACTAAATGTTTATTAAACAATTTCTTCCGTGGATGTTGTAAGAGGCGACAAAGGATATAGCCGATATAGGTTAAGGTATACCGTAGGCGACGGGCTAGCAACCTGTCACTATTGTAGTGTTTTTGCCAAACTTAAAACCTAAAATTGCTAAAAGTGGCTCCGAAGCCGTAACGTTTCGTATGATCTGCCTACCCCATTTGGGAATACAGGCATGATGTTTGTGTGTGTGTGTGTGTGTATTAGACACATTTTATCCTGAACAATAATCATATCGATTCGTATGATAAAATTGCGAGTAGGTACTTATGTTTTAAATGTTTAGTTGGTTCGATTCCCGAGTGAGACAAGGGAAATTTAGAAGATCTTTGAATGCTGTTTTGTTTAATTTTAAAAATAAATGAATGTTTTCTTTCAGTACAATTAGCTAATTACAGGATTTAAGGTAGTTGCCCTCCAGGGCCCATAGATTATTTCCACCCTGCATAAGTATCGCCATGTAGAATTACAGTTTTCTAGCACCAACAATCTCTAAACTAAGTCGTAGACGGACGGACGGTTCTGGGCAAGTGTAAGAGTTCCTATGTATGACTACAGAATCCTAAATGGGTGTAAGGAGTTCTAAATTAAATTTGTAAAGCTCACTTGTAGCAGTCATAGGTAAATCTAGTTTAAACCGTTACATCTGTTCCTAGTGCGATAGTTTCTTATATTTCTAGCTATAAGACATCTTAACAGATTAAAAAGCCACAAATAAACACTAAAATAATCATTATACGTGAACGATTATACCGGCGCACTCGGAAATACGAAAATTAATGAGCTGCGAAGACTAAATAGTTCGAGTGTAGGTACTTCCATTTATTGTTATTAGGGCATCACATCAATCTTTTCTTATTTATAAACCCAAGGTTGAGTCAAGACCTTTGCGATTGTATCATATTTAAGCTTACTCTGTATCATATAAAACAGTGTCAAATTTCAGTGTGTTAACAATAAAAGGAAAATTAATATATAACATTACAATGTTACTACATGGAAACGTAGAGAAAAAGAAATAAAAAGGCAGAAAAATTCTGTCAATATTTATTACTCAGTGTTTATTAACACAATATGACATACTATGATTTGGTTCAGTCTGGAACTTAATAAACTAAAAACTAAAATTTGGTAAAAAAAACACCTAAACGGCATCAAATGTGGCTGGCTGAGATGCGCAATAAGTTATTGGTTTCATCTATATAATAGATAGGTACCAAAAATAACACCAATGGCAATTGGCATACAAAAAGTATTCTTCGAAGGCTTGATTGACGGCCATTGATTTTTAAAATTTTGATTCTATATCATTTAAAACATTGATTTTAAAACTTTAAATTATTAAACGGCTTTATGACTTTTTTGAACATGACACTACTGTGAGACTCACTCATATTAAATGATATTGTAACGGATAACTCTTAAACCGAGTTTAGCTAGACATGTTTCGGGCTATTTCGTAGCCCTTCTTCTCAGGAGCACGCGACTCGGCGGCTGCCGCAACACGCACACTACCTAGCCTACAGCCGCCGAGTCGCGTGCTCCTGAGAAGAAGGGCTTCGAAATAGCCCGAAACATGTCGGGCTTTATGACTCGCGAATTTAAGTAAGGAACAATCCGACCATATACTCGCGACTTGAGCCGTTTCATAATTCTTAGTGTTACATAAATCACGTCTCACCGGAGCCTAAGCGATATTAAAAACATAGTTATTAATTCTTGCACCGATTGCAAAACAATTCATGGCTGCCTTTGTTTAAAAATATACAATTAGTTTCGAATTTTATGTATGCAGCACAATATAATGTCGGCCAGACTTTGTAGAAAAGCCACCATAAACTTTAAAAAAAATTAAATACATGTTATATTTTTTTGTAGTAATTGAAATACTCTTTTGGCAGCATTGAATCAACTTTAATTCCATGTCAACCTCTGATATCATTAATTAGGTAGTAGGTACAGCAGGGATTTCAGCTACTGCGTCGTCTTGTCACACATTCTCCTTTAGATACAGTCTACATTAGATGCATAATGTATAATCTTCACATGCAAAAAGATCTCACAGAGTTAACATTAGGTAAGTTAGCTTAAGTTCTTTTGTTCATGTTGATTCAAGTATGTTTCCGATGCAAACTGTACGTAGATGTAATAAATTATTAATTGTGTGATTATTACTTTACACAGGAAAAAATATATGTACGATATTTATTTATGACTTAGAATAGAAATATTATGTAGTAGGTATGTGCATAGTTATATGTATCGTACACCAAGCGGAGAACACAAAATGTGAAGACATTGCTTACATACATGTAAATACGGTTTGACAATGAAAATGTGAGCATTTACAAAAACCTTGAGTGAAAAACATTTTATCACAGGGCTTAGTGTAATTTTACACAAAAAAAAATACATTACTGTAATTATTAATTATCCCTACAGCTAAATTTATACTTAACGTCAAGATCATTAGCCTATTCCCATCTATTACACAGAATTAGCGAGAATATTTTTCACACTATTTATGTACATACAGCCGAACCATTTGATTCCTGTCCTGACGCACCGTAAAACGTTCTCACAGTAAGTGTCATACATATCATAATAAATTCCCTGTCAAGCAATGCGATGTCACTATGTCTTTTTCTACGAAAAGGTGCCACAGTGGGTCACGATTCATAGTGGGATGTACTTCTTTCGTAGTTGTTAACACTTCTTAAAACAAAGTACCTTCATAAACTAGCGAGTGAAACAACGAAATTGCAGTTAGGTACGTCCGCGTGGTGGCAATAAAAAGAAAAAAACAATCTGAAAACAAGCCTACTAGTCTGTAGATATTGCGGCGCGAACTAGCGTAAAAATAACAGTGCGTACAAGTGTAAATAATATTCCCAATTGTTCACAAAGCTAAAAGTGTGAATAGGTGGAAGAGGCCTCTATCATAGACAAGTTGGTAATTTACGTGCTCTAATCAAACAGAAACCAATAAACTATATGTCGTAGCAGTACCTAATGACAATTCACATATAAAAAATGTCTCTTTAAGAATTCATTAACATAGTTAGAAGTTGAATTTATCGAATTTATTGTCCAAGGTCGACCACCCTGCAATCTCTGTATTCTTTGAAACAGTGAGCACTCGCTGAAGATTGACGCATGCGTGCGTGCAGCGTGGTATTAAAGCGAAATAAAAAATTTGACTAGGTATCATTCCTATCAAATTTAATGAAATATAAAATAAAAGTATCAGATATCTGGATAAAATATCGTAATATCACGAGATGCAGGTGGTCGCGTTGCAGTCATAGTTCGATCTAGGCTAACACAAAACAGCTACACAATTCATTTATTTCATACTGTAAAAAGTTATAGCATGGTCTACAAAAACACACTTTACATAACGTCTATCTCGTCATCGAAATGGACTAGATATTGGTTTACTTACTGAAACATTTATGTCCTTGGGAAATTTTGGAGCGGTAAAGTAATTTTGGAAGTTCATGCACCATTTTTTAGTACTTAATCTCATCCCTATGATGAACAAACCTGACTACACCTCTCTAATTACAAGTGCTAGACAAACTTGAAGCTGCGGCACGCCTGATTTCGAAGCTGGCTCCTGGTTCAGTATGTTTGCATCATAGAGTTCAAGCAGGGTTCAAAACGTTATGAAGTCACTATTTTTTTCCCTTAACCTTAGGATAATATTTACACATTAAATAAAAATCATGGGTACCTACCTACCTTCCCAACAAATTTAAAAAATAATAGAGCTGCAGCATTAGGTTATATTAACACGAACCTTTAATCTGTTGCTTCTTAATTTTTTCTATCAATACATATAGGTTAACAAAAATATAATACGTAGGTACAACATCGTCAAAATATTTTTTTGATTCTGACAATTTTACTCGTGTCTTATTAAAGTTTCAAGTCAATGCTACTAAAACAAAAATACAAGGCGATTGATACAAAGCTTATTTTTTACTAGGCTTAACCCGCGGCTTCGCCCGCATTAGAAATAGCATAATGCAGTCTTATCTCAACTGTTGTAAATCATGCCCGTACATTTTTTTAAAATAAACAACGACAACCATTGACATTCTATGTATGTACCTTACGGCACTAGATACAAAACGCGCGACACATCAATAATCAATATTACTTTGACACAAACCCCCCCCCTCCTGTCACGGACGTCAACAAACTATAGTGAAACTTTCACAAATCTGCGCTGAACGCTGTCACAGACGCTGTGAACAAATTTTGTGCGCCGTTTTGATCTAAGAAACATGCAGTCTGTACGTAACGACAACCGTTTACTTACGCGATTCTTGTTACCATAGCAACGCAATAAATAAATGACTTAAGAGTTTGGCTTGAAAAATGGTTTCGGTAACAATTTGAAAGGACAACGTTCGCTCGCACAACGCCATCTATTGATTGCAAACGAAGATAACCATTCATCTTGAGAGCCGAGCTACGGTACGTCATCGTTCTTGAACAGCGCCCTCTATTCTTGTTTAAATTTAAAATATTATCCCACGGGAACGCATTACCGGGATATCAAGTATCTTATGTCTCATGCAGATCTTAGTCTATCTGTACGCCAAGTTTCATGTAAATCCGTTCGTTGTGACGGAGTAACAAACATCCAACCCTCCAAACATCTTCACAAACTTTCACATTTATAATATTAGTAGGGTGACGAACCAAATCCGAAAACCGAATACAAATCAAGACAAAGCAAAAGACTGAGTGGTATATACACTGCTTTATTTTCTTTCTTAAATGCACGTTAAAAGGGCGAATGCAATTTAAATGTACTAGAAGTATCGTAGACTAAACATAAATAGTCAAAGTTTCAGCGTGGTAAATAAAAAGTATCTGTGTTTAATAAGTAGTCAGTTTTATGCGCAGTTGCGCTGGAAACATTTCTTTTCGTCACTGAACACTTACAAGGAATTAGTGCAATCGTTAATCGTGAGCCATTGTCTTCGCGGATACTGATTCTGAGAGATCGCTTATGTGAATATTAAATAGAACCTACTTATCGTTTAAATTCTAAACCTAATTTACAGAGATATGTAACTGATAATTGGACGAAACTAAAACGATCGGCCAAAACATTAATTAGCAATAATAACAACGCATACCTATAATAGAAGACGGTCGTTCGGATACAGCTGCCATTAATATAGTGTTAAAATAAAATTACTTCACTTCAAACTCTACGCCAGGGTTTCTTAAACTTTTTGCAGTCACGGACCACTTTCACAATTTAAACAATTCCACGGACCCCTGTCAAATAATGTTTTTGGAAAATGCCTAATAAATATGTTTACAGACTGATCTACTGCGGACCCCTTATACACATGCTACGGACCCCTTAAGGGTCTGTGGACCACACTTTAAGAAACCCTGCTCTACGCTGTCGGCAACACACAGTAATACAAAGGCCTTACTGCTATCATCTTATCTAGACTCTCAGTAACTGAATCCTAACTATTAAACTGTTATAATTATGATGAGTATGACTTATTTCCAGTACTCTTTTTGATCTTTGGCTAATTTAAATGAGAATATTTTAATAATACACGGAGAGTCCCAGTAACAGACAGATACTAACACAATATATAAAAAACAGTCAAGTGCGAGTCGGTCGGAGTCGCCCAGTGATGGTTCCGTACAAATACAAAGCCAGATAAAATTATTTTTCGCTCAGAGAAACTAGAAGTAAGTAATTTTACTGACTAAAAATATCGCAACGTATACTTACATGCGTGATTATACGTTACTGCTATATTATTTCATAGACTCTTGTTACTCTACTCTAGCGCCAGTTTGGAGGGATTTGAAACTGTTTCCCCATATGAGATGGTTCTTCTTAACCCCTACCCTCATTAAGTGAAACGGAAAACTAACGTCAAAAGTCAAAGTGGGGGCGAACAATCGATGTCAGACAATAACTAAGAAAAGACCGTATTTATTTGATCAGCCCATAAACACGATAGCTTAGAGATGCGGCACGGGCCGGAGAGGTTGGAATCAAGACGGTTCAAGAGTTTTCCCAATGTCCAAGTAAATACTAATAAATATTAATGGTCTTAAATTTCTGTCGGATATGCCACAAATAACCACACTACAAATTTGTAGTGGCTGTTTGAGGTTAATTTTTAAGCAATTACATCATAAACTGTCCTTAAGTACTACGGAACAGTGTTCTGTTAATTCTCGTAGGATACCTGAGTTGTCTTGTCACTACTGGGACACCCTTTAAGAGTATTAAAACCAATACACATCGAGAATAATATTATAAAATGATAATAACAAATATACGATCTAAAATTATTTTACTTTACTCCTCTGTTTATAAAGTTAAATCAATAGATTGAGATACTGACCTATCTCTGTTAGTTTATTCTTGGTGTGATCAAACCCCGATTGTATTCACCAGCAATATCATCATAACTACTTGCGTGATAGTTAAATAATAATTTACTCATAAAAGGCTACTTGTAAAAAGCCTAAAAAACGCCCGGTCAAAAGCACAGGTCAAAAGTAATATGACATAACTTCAATACTGCCCCGAGTTACTTTTCTACTGAGGCCAAATGTAAGTCAATCGATACATTAGCACTAATCTTTTTTAGCTAGTTGAATTTTGTAGTATTTAAGGCTACGCTTCGTTGGGCTCATCCTAGATGCATTACCTACCCTGTTTATCAACATCAACATTATTTTTAAACAACAACGGGATAAAATATAATTTATATTTAGACATTATAATTACAAGGGATGGAATTATAGCACATTGTGTAGATATTGATGTCTACCAAATAAACTTACTTTTAAATAATGATATTCCAAGATACATAGCTTAAAAAAGGAATTATTTGAAGAAGTAGGTACATAAAAAAATCTTATTAGCAAAACGTTTTCATTTTGCATTAAGATACATTTATTTTGTACAGTCCTATGTTAACACCTAGAGTTTAAAATATTTACGGGTGTAACTACGAAAGTACTAGTATGAATACATGCGCACGTTTATTCGTGGTTACGTAATGAAATGACTAGTGAGTGCACTAGGGTAGTGAGGCGGGCGGCGGGCGAGACGCGAGGCGCGGGTTGCACGACTGCGAGTGCGACTGACGCTCGCCAAAGTCTGTGTGGCACCTCGACTAATGGCATGCGGGGGCTCGCGTCGCGACACGGTGAGCTGACGGCCGGGCGACGGGTCTACTTGCCGCGATACTTCTCGGTGGTGGCGTCCTCCAGGTTGCTGTCCCAGTCGAATTCCGTGACGCCGCTGCGAGGAGCCACCTCGCCCAGATGTCGCCAACGGTACTCGAAGTCTGTGTCGCGCTTCTTGAGTGCCTCGAATCTATGTATGTCGCGAGAAAATCATTTTATATAAAACTGAAGTAAACTACCCGCAAGATAGAACTATCGTAAAAGAGCATATAATCATAGATCTCCGTGCTAGCTAGTAGACTAGCGCTAGACTAGGTTACCTTTTGAACATGAGATTTTTGGCGAACTCGTAAAGCTCCTGGTCGAGCGAGTTGAGCCTCTTGATGTGTGCGACCTGTGCAGGCGCGAGCGCCGCCAGCGTGGCGCCGGACACCGTCGCGTTGTGCTGCGTGAACGGCACCGCGAACCGCAAGTTGAACGTCTCCTCGAACACGTACTGCGAGATCTGAACAAAACAAGTCTCGTTAAACTTACCGAGAGACTTACTACCCATCGAATTCTGCCAGTGCTTGTGCAGTGAAAATGAGTACCTATGATTTTATCGATCGACCTAATAAATAACATTTGTTCCTATAATAGTAGATCTGTCACCTAAATTGAATCACCAAATAATATTAAAACAGATACATAAACCTATTCCACATTATCACTCGCGCCGTCCCACCTTCCATCTACAGCCAACAGCGGCCCTGTTGTGCCGCTGCAGACTCTGCGGAGTGCCTCAAACGGCGCAAATATGTAGGTATCAGTAGTGCTTACATCTTTGAACCGTTTGGGGTAGAAACCATGGGTCCTTGGGGTTTGAGTGCTTTTAATATTTATAAATCATTGTCGTCCAAATTGATTACGGCTTCGGGTGACCAGAGGGCTGGCTTTTTCGTAGCACAAAGATTAAGCATTGCCATACAGCGTGGTAATGCTGCCAGCCTTCTGGGCACCTTACCACCTGGCCTGGCAGTGATTTTGGGCAACTTTTTTATTTATAATTTTAGTTTGTATGTAGTTTTAGTTACCTTTATTTTGTTTTATATTATACAGGCATTGTGAAGTTTTAATTTATAATAAAAATAACATTATCAATTGCTCGAAAGTTAATTGGAAAAGATCGCTCTTTAACTTCAGGCCGCCTATGGGCCTATTGTTTATCTTTAGGTACTTTTAATCTTCTTCAGTAGGTACCTATGTTGTGTGTCAAAAATGCCATGAAATTCCGCTCTTTGGTGATCACTGATGATGGTGATGATGATGATGGTGATAATTGATGGTGATGATGATGAGCCTAATGCTGATGATAATGATGATGATGAAGCTAATGCTGATGATGATGATGGATAGCAATTTGAATAAATTTAAAATAACGAAGTTTCATGCCGTAAGTATTAGCAAAAAAATGGTCGGTTCTGGCACTTCGCCGGCCGCTACCGCGGAACGCTCGATTCGCTCACTCGATTCGTGCGCTGAGGGTCGCAGTTCTACCTAACACTCCTCCTCGTTTCGCTCGTCATCGTATCTAATCAGACCTGTAGTAGAAGAAGGATTTAATTAAGGAACAGATCTATTTATTAGGTGACAGATCTATTATTTTGTTGATCGAATTTTGATGATCAAACTATAATTTAAGATACAGGTTTACATTAATTTGATGACCCATACTCAGAGACAGTTTTGATTAATATGATAACTAATATATTTCTTGGGGACAGATATTATAATTAGGATAATGCCGATTACTGACACATCTAAACTTAGGTGAAAAAATATAGTTCCCCTAGAAACAGTACTCTGTGACTGCTAGCTAGTATTACATTTGGTGGTGAGCCAGCTGGTAGATGAATACGAGTATAGTGGCAATCATGTGTGTTGAATCTATAGGAATGTCGAAACTATTTCCAATGCAATTTTAATTACAATTGCATTAACATAAAAAATTATAGATATTGCATGTTGAGATCTTTCATGGTTTCACAAAGGTATGCTTAGAGTAAATTAGAACTTTATTACAAGTTAGTTATGCGAGAACTTATAAATGCTGCCGCTACATCGACACAGCCATCTGATTCCGACACTGGCGTTGGAAAAAGACACATAATATTTTCATCGCCTTTGGAAACTATTGGAGCGGAGGACCTGTAATACACCTTACTTACTGTTTATCTAACCGGTTACATATTTTATTATCTATTATTTGATAATCACTGTTCAGTACTAATGGCTTGCCGTGAATTTTCACGTGTGCGCACAATAGTAGGTACCAGCAGGTAGTTTACAGTGCTAAGCAACATATGCACGAAGTTCTCCGATATGCAACGGGGAATGTTAGTCTTATGTGCGTGCACGGGCCATGAATATTCATATAAACAATAAAGAAACCGGGTATGTGTCGGAGCCAGCGGGTTGCAGAGTGCCGACAAATGGCGCCGTAGATACGCAGACAACGATTCAAGTGCAAATAATGGGCGCGCTTATCTTTGTCCGGGGTCAGTGCTCGAGAATAGGTGGAATAGGTAATTGTCTATGCTTAGACTCGCCACGCCCGCGCCCGCACGCTGCAGCACACGACCCACATCCATAAAGCGCCACCAATAAATCACCTTATCGGTACCGATATTTCCGTCACATTTTACGACCTGTAAGTTATTCCGTTATTAGTTGTCCTTTCTGTGTCAACTTACTACATATAAGCAGCATATTAATAACTTGTCAAATTAGTTTTACTCAATTATAATAAACTCTTATGAGTATTTCTCAAAAAGTTCAAGAAATTATTAACCCTAAGGACGAGATCATAAAACAAACTACATAAAACATCCAAAATTTCTTGACATTCGAAATCTTGTGAGGAAAAAAACTTAATTTTGTAACTATTTTTTACATCAAAACTTTATATTGGATCCACCACGGACTTCATGATCCAACATTATCTGACTTTTAATCACTTTTATCACAAGGTTTTGTATATATTTAAAACAATATTACTTATTTTTTGTGGTGAAATAGCGTCAGGATTTTTTTTTAATAAGTTGACAGCTGAAAAATTAAAAATGGACAAATTTTTGAGAAATAGTCTTGTATATTACCTGACTCGACAGACTTTCATTTGAGGAGGCTTCAATTCAGGGCCGACCAGCGTCCTACATCAGTCGCCTACGCAGAACATAGCTAGTTTCTTAGGAAACGAATTTTTAATAATAACCTACGTCTAAACGTATTGTAAGAAATCACCTTGTTCAAAATTGCTTTTTTAGTAAAATGAGTGTTGAATTTAAAAGTAGAAAAATAATGTTATGAAACGCTTAATTTTAGGCTAGAGCCAGAATGTGGGAATCTCTTCCGTCGGCTATTTAGGTAAGCTTGACCAAGAATGACGTCGCCTGATTGTTAAACCCGTCAATCATGAAATACCTAGCCAATTTATGAAACGCTGCCATATCATGACCTCATGGCGCCATTTCATGACGATAGTGCTTTTAGCCATACATGTAAATTAGAAAGGAAATTATACCTATACGAGTATCTATATTTAATCGAACATAAGCGTAAATTAAAAACTTAATTTGTATCCTGGGCTTTAATTGTCGTCATAGTTAAATTTCCTGAACCTAAAGTAACAGTGAAAGTGACCAGTGGCCCAGAAAGCAACTACTTTTCGATATCCTCGATATGTAGGCAGATATATCGATGAATATGTTGCTCTCTCAGATCATCGAGCAATACTTTTTTTATTTATATCTTTGATTGTTACATAGGTAACTATTAGAATATGCTCATCAGGTTAGAATAGCTTTTATTAAGGCGGCATCTCGAAACTATAAAAGTTTGACGGGGCTCTTAGGGTTCCATATCAGCTAGGTACTCCAAACCTTTCATATTTCATACGCTATGATAAAAAGCGTATCAAATAATATTTTTTCCTAAGATGGCATTCCGGGAAACCAATGGTCAATTCTATCCATTTCATTGCATTGGGAATTTAGGATATCTTTATTAGTTTTGCTAAAAGAAAAGATTGTACGACAGTTTGGCTCGTAACTAACTTGGCGGGGGTACGTATGGCCGTGCCTCCTGATAAGATAAGACGGTGGTAGAAATATATGTAACGTGGTAAGGTAATGGTGTGCGTTTTACACGGCACGGCCTAGTTGATGTTTACTCCTTATAAGCGTTGGGGGGAAAAGGTGTTCGAGTGGCGACTGCAAACCAAAAGATGCAGTGCTGGCAGGCTTCCCATTGGGTGGACAGACACAACCGGTGGATATAATATAGGTGGAAAGTTGTCATTGCGTTCTAAGGCTGATGATTACCTTCTGATACTCTGTGAGTCCGAAGTAGGCCATAGCGGCGAGGTTGCGTTTGGCGGAGGCGAGCAGCACGCGGTCGGTGTCGGCGGAGCGGTGGCGCAGCGTGCCGTTGTAGCAGCCCACCAGCGCCAGGTCGGCCAGCATGCGCGTCTGCCGGTTGTTGGCCAGGTTCCACGGGCACGCCGCGAACTCCTCCAGCGTCACCGCGCGCCACGTCTCGCCAGAGTAACACGCCGGCACCTCTGCCGCTGTACATACACAAAGCATGTTCACACCTGTGCCCTATTTCACGAAGCTACAAGTTACAATTTACAAGCGGTAGTATTTGTTTAACAGTAAGCATTGAAAAGAGACTACCGCTTGTTAATTGTAACTTGTAGCTTCATGAAATGGGCCACAACTCAATAATCGAAAACTAGAGTTTCAGAATTCTCTATCCGAACTTGGGTTTGTAACTACAATGTCTTTTTGACCTCCGTGCCATTTTTGACCCCCGACACAAGCAAAAGGGTATTTATTATAAATTTGACGCAAATGTCTGTCTGTGGCATCGTAGCTCTCAAACGGATGGACCGATTTGGATTCGATTTTTTTACGTGAAAGCGATTTTAATTGCGGTGGCTCTGGGCTACTCGTATATTTCATTAGAATCTGTTGGCCTTTTTTTTGAAATATTGAACTTAGAAATACCCATGTATTAATGAAAATAACATTTTATCCGAATTTGTTAATTAATTTATTATGAACATGAGTGTGCGCAAATTAATTAAATTTCACGCATCAAGTTTTTAACCGAACGCAATGAAGTAAAATAATGTTAAATGGTTTTGCTACAATTATACCACACGAGCGCGTAAAAAGCACGACAAACATATTTTCCACGAAATAACATAATATTCAATTCCGTTTACTCTACCTAACTTTGAAACGTTTTTTTTTTTCAGCTTGTATCTTTGTTTCAAATCTTACTAACTAGTTACCTACTGTTATTGCACCGATTCTTACGAAAATATACATACACATTTACTTGGACTAAGTAGTAAACACCTTTTGTATTTCGGCTCATTAGTCTAGTTTAAAAACTTTTAACAGTGCAACTACGACGCAATGAGACAGTTGGGAACGTTGAGGGTTTGTATAGAGGAGGTCATGTTAGTCAAAGGACAAACTGAAAAATAGGAAATAAAATTGAGGACACAACAACAAATAAAAAAAAATTGGGCGTGAAATTCGGTGATACTGGTGGTGAGCAATACCGCGTATCTATCATTTTCCATAAGCTACTAACAACAAGGTACTAACATTGTACTATTCTGACAGTGAAAATTATACCTTATGGAAAATGATAGTTACGCGATATTGCAGTATCACCGACGAATATGGTTCCAAGCCGCCAAATACTTATAGTTGCGTCCTAACCGTTGTGTCATATTTGTATTCTAGATTTTGGTATGGCTAATAATAATACCTATTTTTTTCGCACAAGGTTAATATAAAAAACAACATATTACCTAACTATAATCAATTTAAAAAGGCCTAAATGCATTTACATTTAGAAATTGCCTGTGAGAACATTAAACATGTAGCTGGTGTAATAAGGATGAACATATCGATCAACGTCATGCGTCTTGATTTAGGTCTCTTCAATCATAATTGCAAAATGGCGCGAGCAAGGGCTAGGGGAGATGGTAATAACCGGCGACTGAACGGCTCGCCCCGCGAGACCGCCGCGCGTCGCCAGACTCAGCGAACGTTTTCTGTTCTTTGGAAGCCCGAATGGCTAGTGGCGCAATGGCTACCTGCCAGAACACGCTCTACGATCAGCCAGTCACACGTAGTCATAGTTGGATATTTCTTCTTTACCTGTCGCCGTGCGTCCCTGGCACCAGTGGCGAGAGCCTTTCCAGGTTGCCCCACGCTTCACGTGGCGGTACTCCGATAGATATCTGTCAACAATTACGCTATTTAAATAAATTTATTTTTTTATCAGATTAACTTAGCGTCATTGCGATTTAGAAGCTTGCTAAAAACCAATCACAATATTCACGATTCACAACCAAACTCAGTTACTTAGCTACTAATGATAAGATTCAGTAAAAAGATATAAGAACTACAGCTTCCAATTCCAGCCATAACTAAGTTAGATTTAAGACTGGAACCTTAAGGACGTCTTGTATGCTTTTCAGGGTTCCGTAGCCAAAATAGCAAAAACGGAACCCTTGTAGTTTCGCCGTGTCTGTCTGTCTGTCCGTCCGTCCGTCAGTGATTTTATTTCGCAATATTCAACTTTAAAGTGCAAATTTTCATTAAAATCGAGCGTCCCCCCCCCCCTTTAAAATCTAAACCGGTAGGTGGAAAAATTAAAAAAAAATCAGGATGGTAGTCAAACTTACAAGGAAAACTATAACGGGTAAGTTTTCTTGAGAATTATTAGTAGTTTAAGAGTAAATAGCAGCCTAAGGTATAAAATATACCTTAACTTGGAATAATCCGTACAAAATACGAAATCCTTAGAAAAATATTTCTTAATTTTTTAGTAATGGCTACGGAACCCTATTTCGGGCGTGTCCGACAAGCTCTTGGCCGGTTTTTTAAATCTCGATTTCAGGCTTAAACTGACAGTTCTTGTATGAATCTGACAGGACTTAAGACCACTTAAACCTAGATTAAAAAGCCTGCAAGTGCACCTAAGTAATAGAAATCCTAGCAGTTAAAAATATAATTAGGTTGATCGTAGAGACTTTACACATACACCTACTACACAAACCTAATAAAACCGGCCAAGTAGCACCGGATCACAAGCGGTGTTGGGTTCCGTAGTTGCCCGTCATAATTTATAAGTTGGTCAATTACTACTCCTCACCTTGCAGAAACTAATCAATTTTGATAGTTTTCTTTGAGTTTCGTTGTATGCATGTGATAAAAATAACCATTTAGCTGGCAGGGTAGCTCTATCTATTAGTTACATGTATTTTAGAGCCAGCCAAAATATTTATTTTCATAATTTAACTAAGGAATGCATAATGGAATGGTTTACGTTACGCAAGACACTTTTAAAACTCATGTTCGTATGTACATATGTAACCATAACTCCATAGTTCCATAGTAAAATGTATGTGATATTTGAGTAGACAAATAGGTAGACAGGTAGACAAACGATGGACGGATGGACGGACAGGAAGAACCTACGAAAATTTAATGTTTGCCCTTTTTAGAACTGGTCACGAGCGTTAATTTGAGAGCCATTTCGTCAAAAAATCTTTTGAATGTTATACAAAATAGCAGATATTCGATCTTTAAGTGGGTCCCAAATTATCGATAGTGACCGTATGATATTCAAAAAAACTCAAAAAGTTACAGGATTAATACATATTTATATTTCAATATAATAAAAATCATTTACGAACTATGACCCGACGCTGCTTGTTAACATGGGCCAGTGACAGTCAAAGCATTTAAAAAGAACTTGTGACGCTTACGCGACCAGAGGCCGTATTGCCTAATTTTTCTGAAGCACACGATCGCAATAATATGACAGTTTTTGTATGCGAAATCTGTCAATTTGATTGCGATGACAAGCGTCAGAAACGTTAGGCAATACGGTCTCTGGAATGGATTTATTTATTGAAGTGATTTATGCGTGACCACTTACAGACAAGCCTTTACGAGCTATGAAAATAAAACTTGTCATTAGCTGCTGGTCGGTGACGATAGAAGTTCTAAGTAATAAAATTTGGAAAAGAATTTTATTGTAAGCATATCCTATTCTTAATGGGTCTTGCTTTAACAAACAGAGGCTTCATTCAGTGACCAAGACCGCCCTCAGTAGCTCATATGTGAGCTTTATATCTTTCTTTAGCTTCGGCTAAACTACATGTGAATTACGTGCGTCTATGTTGCAAAGTGTGGCTAAAATTGGCAAAACGTCAATGGCCCCGCGGCTCGTCAATTTGGGGCTAAAATTACCAGAGCAGAGCGCAGAGTATCAACTTCCCTTTTCAAGTACATGCTAAATTTATTTTGCATGATAAGCAAATTTGCGGATCAATAGAAGCAGTTATAAATAAATCCCTAAAATAAAGGATGTTTAAGCTTCCGTTTCTGTCCATTTACTAGTAGGCAATGTATTTAGTAATTTCACACAATTTTCACTACTTTCGAATGGTATTTTCAAAAGACGTCACTTCAATTACCTACCGGTTCCTAGTAATCGCTGTCAAATTGTATATCAAATACTGAAAAAGTTTTTTAAGATTGCAGTGGATTTCTTTATAAACAAATGTACCTGGCGACAGGCTCCCGTAGCAGTGTGATGTAGAAGTACCTCCGGTGCACAGCAGAGCCCTCGTGCCTATCTAGTTCACCACCCACGCACGCTGTAAGCTCCGTGAAGTCCGCGTGAAGACCGCATCTGTTTACAATATGATGCAGGGTTATAATATTTAATTACAGAATATTCTCAATAAACCTCAAACATGACTCAGTATTTTAAAAGTGCTGCTAATTCTCTCATGGTTACAGTGTTCATCGAAAACCAACGCAGCGGGAAGCGAAGTGTAAAGAAGCAGATAGGCTGGGGCGAAGGCGCAGGCTCGTTCATATCCCCACTGTGGACTGTGGCGGCGCTTGTAATCCGTTTAGGCCCGACAATTTTGAAAGCTTCGGATCATTTAATACCACCTTATTATACAACGCTTAAGAATGAATTATTAAGCGTGTTCTCGTCGTTTCTGACGAAACAAGTCGTTTATGGCATGATTAATTTACACAATAGCTGCCATGAGTTGATATTGATACACTGACGTTAGGCAACGCCTGTTAATTAATTAGCTAAATGGCAAGTCTATATATACAAAATCATACAACCCTAGCATCAAGTGGGTGCCATGCACGGCGAAATTCAAATGACCATGAATAACTGTGCACATAGAATAATAATGCTTAAAACAAAATAAAATTGACTTCATATGTACAAAATCCTTAATAACATTTTTTTTTCAACCAACATTGTTTTGAGATAAATATTGTTCTAGGCAAATAGGTATAAAATTAATAACTTATTGTAAGTGTGTGGGGATGTGGAATATAACCTTCTATAACAGTCAGTTACGAAACCAATGAATATTTTGTATGGGAAAATGTATTTTCTTTTATTTTATTTTTTCGACAATTTTCCAATGTTTTAATAGTTATTCTGCTATTCGGGACGGACACAAATACCTACAACAAATCAAAAATAAATAAATAAATAAATATCATGCAAATAAAATAGCAGGTGGTAAGACCTTGTGCAAGGTACGCCCGGATTGCTACCATCTTGCTCGCTAATCCTGCCGTGAAGCAGCAGTGCTTGCACTGTTGTGTTTCGGCTTGGAGAGCAAGACAGCCGGTGAAATAACTGGCACTTGAGGTATCCCCTCTTAGGCCTCTAGGTTGGCAACGCATCTGCAATCCCCCTGGTGTTGCAGGTGTCTATGGGCGGTGGTGATCTCTTACCATCAGGAGACCCACTTGCTCGTTTGCCATTCAGTCGAATAAAAAAAAATCATGGGACACTTGACACCAATTGACCTAGTCCCATAAAAACACGAAAATCGGTCCAGTTATAAGTGTTCGGACAAACCCGACTTATTGCTTATATTAAGATAAATATCATGCATGGGACACCTGACACCAATTAATTGACCTAGTCCCAAACTAAGCTAAGCTTGTGCCATATAGATAACTACGCAAGAGATAAACATACCTACTTATGTAGATAAATACATACTTAAATACATATTAAACATCCAAGACCCGAGAACAAAACGTTCGTATTATTCATACAAATACCTGCCTCGGCCGGGAATCGAACCCGGGTCCACAAGCTTCGTAGTTAGGTTCTCTAACCACTTGGCCATCCGGTCGTCATTAGGTCGACGTTTATAGGTTCACTATGTTAGTCTGACCGTCCCTATGCGGCTTAGCTTAGAGATTGCTAGTACTGAAAGCAGTCATTTTGTATGAGTCTATAATAATATTAATCAGGTCGATAAAGCGTCAAAATAAAATTAAAAAAAAAACTTTTTAGGGCAGGGTAATGTCTAAACCCTTAGGGTAGGATATCGCGTCGTTGGATAGGTCTTTCAAAAAAAATTAAGACCATTTTTTTGACTTAGGGATCCATTTACAAAATATTTGGCTCTAATTGCTAAACCCTACGATGCGCACTTGAGGTTTGTTCTCTTTCGACTCAAATCTGTTTAAGAAATTTCACATCGGGTGCAAAATGTGGTCGTAATCATAAATAAACGATGAGTTTCCAACTCGTTGATGTTATCAAATATGTTAAGGTAGACTGTTTGGCGGCACGGCCGGCGCCGGCGCTGCGCGACGCATCCATGGCCCACCGTATCACATCGTGCATTTGATCGAGCGCTGGTCGGACACCAGACCAGATACGACCCGGCCGCCGGGTGACCGCCTGGCGCACAGCCACGATGCAAGTTAAAGTCGCAAATTACATAAGACCGCATTCACATTTTATCGTCCAAATCTAATAGTCCAATAGTCTAATAGTCCAACCTTGGTTTATTGGTGATACTTGGTAATTCATAATACTACGTTATTATCTTACACATATCTCACTATGAAGAAATACAAGCTATAAACCCGATGGCAGATGTCAGCTTTGATGCTTGCAATCGGATTGGCAACGATTTAATTGCTTGCATTTCACATTTGTGCTCAGCGTAAGATTATAACGCAATATCACCAAATTACAAAGCATCACCGATAAGCCAAGGTTTTCCCTAGAAATGCTAAGATAAAAGTTACTTTTAGACAGTGAGCAGATTGATAACACGTTAAATTCGACGAGAACAGATAATTTCCGAAAAAGTGGTTTGTTTGTTGACATGGCCTAAATTTCAGTGTTATGCTATGAGTAAATCCATACATTACAAAACTATGTAGTTTCTGAATTTTAACAATATGTATCATAGACAAAAATTCAATGCTTACTTATCGCGTGCGACAGAAACCTATATAAGTATAGCATTATTTTTTTCAATGGTTGACATTAACAATAATCAGGAACTTCATAGTTATGCAATGTGTCAGGATTGACTTCTTAGCGGCCGGGCACTATAGTACCTTTAAGAACTTTAAAGGTCGATTGAATCAATTTCTATATTCATATCGGACAAAGGAATGTCACGGAATCAGTTGAAAACGTAAGCATTAATCACAGACTATTCTATGACACAAAATATACACAACATTTTCTTGTTGGACTCTTCGCTACGTATTTAACATTCTTGTCGGACGAGATGTCTAATCTGCTAATGTGCCGATAGAAGTCCACGCGGAAACCTATAAATTTAGACTCATTATGAAACGCCGTATTCAATTTAAACTTGAACTGAGTGATACACACGTCGTCGTCGATTTGTTAGTGTCTTTCAAAACTGGCAAAAAGCCACATTTTAACTAATAATGCTTTTGCCCCTCGTATTATCACAAATGAACAATGCACGTAGATATTATAAATACTCAGCTATTTAATTACGTTCACACAGCAGACGAGAAGTTACATTGCGACTCCAGTGATCTCCGTTCCGGTGTTCCTGACGTCAATAGTAAAATGGTATAAGTAGATGTCAATTAGTTAGTAGGTGGTGCTTGAATGTGGAGAGGATAATGAGTCCCGTAGGACACGGGCGCAATTTGGCAGCGGGCCACCTGGAACACGCGGGGACGCGGCGCAACCGACCAAGTGGCTCATTCAATGCCCCGGTCCCGGATATACCTCGGGCAGGGCAGATCACTTCAGTCGACAACAAATATCGCGGCACGGTCGACTACCGTACTGGCGTATGAATTTATTAGGCGTATGCCACCAGCCAAATGACAAGCTAGATAAGTTTCAAGACTAAAACTCGACAAGAGACGATACTAAGTATAGGAAAAGGGAAAGTGACGTAATTTTGACTGTGAGCTCATTGAATCTCAAATACTCAATTAATCGAATTGAAGGACAGAATGGCTGATAGTAAAAGTGCCCCAAGAATGCTACTTTTTACTTTTACTAATAGAACCATCTGTGTCGGTTTTGTGTGCTCATTTTGCATTACTTCTATTACCTACATTTTAAGAGTAATGCTGACGGTAAGTACTATTGGTTTGTCATCGGGTCTCTACAAGCCCATCCGACCACTGGAAGTGAGCCAAAAACCTTTTGCGTAATTTGAAATAATAAAATATAAAATAAATAAATAAATATACCAACTTAAGGCGCGAGGCGCGATTTTCAACACGTAATGTGCAGTCAATTTTGCAAACGTCTCCGTTGCATTTCGCCGCAATGTAAGTATACCCTTAATCGGTGTTTACCTATGTTAGTTTATTTATTCGATTATTGTATTGATAAAGCATAATCTTCTATCTATCTTATATATAAATAAAAATGAATCGTAAAATGTGTTGCTAAGCGCAAAACTCTGGAACGACTCGTCCGATTTCGTTAATTATTTTTTTGTTGTGTTCACTACTGTCAGAAGAAGGTTTCTATGGAAGCAAATACAGAAAAAAACAACGAGGGCGAAGCCGCGGGCAACAGCTAGTTAGCAATATTTTAATTTATCTCTTTGTACAATTACCTTTTTCTGCTTTAGGTTCATTAAAAATAGGTGGCGCCTAATCTTCTTTCTTTTTAATTGTTTTTTTTTTTTAAATTTTAATATTTCTTTGCTCATTTTCTTTCAAATTTTCATTCCCTTGTGCTCGTCAAACTGCGCCTCAGTTGAACCTACACCCTGAGAGCTAGCCGGCAACGTCATCTCGTGTGGAAACCTCACAGCCACCCTCACACCATTTACATTTGGCCATACACTATTAATATTGTGCGCCATACACTGGCTGATTGTGACGAACTTCAACGCAATTGTTACCATTGATGTAATCACTCACTTTCTGACAATAAATGATTGATTGATTGATTGATTAATATGCGAAGTGGGTTTACAATAATTTGTAAGATTTGTTTCCATTTTTTTTATAGATATCAAGTGAGACTAATATAATAACAAGGTGTTAACAAAAAGAAACACACAAAAAAAAACCAAGATAATAAGTGCCAATGTTATATAGTCAAACGAGCGAGTTGGAATAATGATCGAAATATATCTCGATGCCGATCTTCTGTGGTAAAGCTAACTCTCCTTCGCCCACGTAGCAACAGCATGCCTACAGCTTAGCAATATTTATGGCGGACGGGTGCCACACAGCGTTTTTTGTTTCAATACGTTACCTATACTCTGCAACACATAAATTAGTTGTAAAACACAATGGCATGTCCCGTGTGATAGTAAATTAACCGTCTGCATTTAGGGGAAAGATAATAATCGATTGAGTAAAAAACATTAATGGCGCTTTCATCCATTAACAAATGTCACGGCGTGTCGTTACACGGGCAGGCAAACAACACAAAAACACCCATAAAAATATATTCAACACAGACTTGACTTGAATCATAGCTCAGGTACTTACTTATTTTTTTATTATGCCTGTGCCTCGTGCAAATAAGAGGACTTTGGGCGGGATTTCTTCCCATTGATGAGGTTTCCGAGGAGGGTGACATCTATTTGGCATACTTTTTAATGTCCGAAACTTATTACGCATAAAAGTTTTCGCATAATTTATTTACGCCGAATCTTAAACTTGCCGAAATTTAGTTCGGCATAATTCTGTATACGCCGAAAAATATTAACATGGCCGAATTTTATTATGCATAATCTTGTTTAGCATATATGTAATTTAGCCGAATTTTGATAGGCCGAAATCCTGTCCAAATCTATGTCCGAAAATAAATTACCTAATTACTATTGATGTCTAGAAAAATAGGTTATTAAGGTTAGAATTGTATTTATAATGGAACGAACAGCCACCAGTAAAAGAGGCACGGGCATAAAGAAGGGGTGGGGGGGTTCGTGCATTTCAGGTCCCATACTAATCTACTTACCCAAAACAAAAGCCGCTCGCAGACGAATGCATAAACAAGATTATCGCTCTAATTACAAAAAAAAATAAAAAAACAATCCTACGCAGGTTTTTGAAAAAAACATGAATATTTGATACTTGGATAGGCGAAACAGTTAAGGGGGGACGGGGGGCGATGTTCCCGGTAAGGGGGCTCGGGGGCGGAGCCCCCCGCAATAAAGAAAACCCAGGTAACGTGATTGCTCAACTATAGCTTAAGTTAGGTTAGGTTAGTATTTTGTCAAGGCGCGAAGCGCCTTAACTAGGCGGATTAGGAGCTACGCCGGAGCTCCGTCGACTTCGCCTCAAGAGTCGTTAAATTCATATGAATATTTGCTTTCCAGACATAAAATTGGTGGTAACAATATTCAATGTTACATTAAGTATGCGAAAGTAACTTTCTGCGTAACTAATTTATGCGTAAGTAATTTTCTGCCTAATCAATATTCGGAATTCACAAATTATCCGTAAAGCCCATTCGGCTTACATTGATTATGCGTAAGAGAATTCTGCGTAAACTGTTATGCGAAAACAGTTTCGGCATTAATACTATTATGCGTAAACAGATTATGCAAAATAGAATTATGACATAAAAATATGCGTAAACAAGGGGAACCTTCCGAGGATTTAGTCGATGGAATTATGGAATAAGCGCATTATTTTATAATGTTGTGAGCTGGTAAAAGCTTTCGGACTAATAATTTCGCAAGCACTCCGAATGGATGGACGCGTCAGTCGGCATTGGCCTTTACAGATTAGTAGGTACTTACTTCATTCGTGCATTTCAGGTCCCATACTAATCTACTTACCCAAAACAAAAGCCGCTCGCAGACGAACGCATAAACAAGATTATCGCTCTAATTACAAAAAAAAATTAGAATATCAGGGAAACGAGACGGAATTATTAAAATATTATGTATTAAAAATGTCTACTACAATCGTTACGTACGATATGATAATAATTATAAGCAATAGACAGGTACCTAAGTAATCGTAGTGTACAGTGCGAGGTAATTCTGTGTTATTTTAAGTATTTAAGTTTAAGTATCTACAATAAAAAAAGCCGTGGTGGCCTAGTGGTTTGACCTATCGCCTCTCAAACAGAGGGTCGTGGGTTCAAACCCCGGCTCGCACCTCTGAGTTTTTCCAAATTCATGTGCGGAATTACATTTGAAATTTACCACGAGCTTTGCGGTGAAGGAAAACATCGTGAGGAAACCTGCACAAACCTGCGAAGCAATTCAATGGTGCGTGTGAAGTTCCCAATCCGCACTGGGCCCGCGTGGGAACTATAGCCCAAGCCCTCTTGTTCTGAGAGGAGGCCTGTGCCCAGCAGTGGGACGTATATAGGCTGGGATGATGATCTACAATAATAATTAATAATGATAATATATTTGTTTCAGGTATCACCCATAGAAACTAGAAAATATTTGAAATACAAAAAATAAATAAAAATCGGTCAAGTGCGAGTGCAAGCGACTGGCGCATGAAGGGTTACGCACCTCCGTATAATGTTTTAAAAACAAATAGTTCTGTAATATTTTTTTGAAAAAAAAAATCTAATACAAGCTTTTTTGCTGGCCGTACTTTTTGCCCCTGGTTACCAAAGTAGGTAGTCGTCAAGACGAATCAAATGAGACCAAGATCGATGCGGTCGAGTCGTTTTATTACAGAGTTCCTATGGCCAACATCTAACTTCATCATCAGATCAGCTCTTCGACATAATAATATTGCATTGTCATCGGATTTATACATGCATGCAAAATTTCAGCTCAATTTGTTGAAGATCCACTTCAAATTTAAGTTGAAATGTTAGTTACATTACATTACAAGTTAATAAAAACATATCACCAAAATGTAAGCACTAGGTGCAAGTATTTTGAATAAAGAACAATTTTAAATTCTCATCCCTTTAGCTGTCGCCCTGTCGGAGGCTGAATAGCGCTTTAGAGTCTTGCCATGCGCCGCAGAGCCCGCGGCAGAAAAAAAAATAGCTGTTAGCTTGGTTCATTCCCGGGAAATTCAGCGGAATTCGTATCTTTTGTAATTAAATAATAAGAAGCTGGACTAGTGTAAATAAATTTTAGAACTGTATATAAACCTTATAAATAGTTTAAATACTTAGTATGTTTTTTTAGTGTAAAAAACAATAGGTAAACATAGTGATTATACAGTGTGGATTTGGCGAGCGCTTTAATAAAGTTGGCTTCATTGAGGATTGTGGTTCATAAATTGCTTTATTAATTTTGCACAAAAACGAATAAACCACACAATCAGACAGTCACTATATTATATTATCGAATCTTTTATAAAACATCATTAAATTGCAAACTTAAAAGGTAAATATTCAAACGAAATAGCTAGTCGTTGCTAGGCAACTCGGTCGCCTTAGCAACGGCTTATAACGCCTAGCAACCAAAAAACGCTGAAAAAAACACGTTTCTTGTATGACGACCCCCTTTAATTTGTAACTTTACTTTATTTTTAGTATTTGTTGTTATAGCGGCCACAGTAATACATAATCTGTGAAAATTTCAAGTGTCTAACTTTTACGGCTTAAGAGATAGAGCCCTGTGACAGACGGACAGACAGACAGACAGCGGAGTCTCAGTAATAGGGTCAGGTTGGCACCTTTTGGGTACGGAACCCTAAAAAAGAATGATTAAGTTAGAATAACTAAAATTACGTTTAACATTCCATTACAAAACAAATGTTAACAAAATAGATGATGAAGGTGGCAGTGGCCCGATTGACCACGTCTCCCTATCCGCTGCCGCTGCAAAATGTTTGAAAATAGCTCTTGCTTCATCCAGTCGACGACAGAGACTAATGACATTTACTTCCGGATGAATAAAATAACGAAACAAAAGTAAGTAAGGAGCGCACGGCGCCGAGCCAGGCGAGGGGCCGCTGGCGTCCGCTGCAGCCGTGCACGGTGGCGCGGCGCTCCTACATAATCTATTGTTGTAGGTATACGTGGACAATTCTTTGGGTTAGCCACGTCGAGGTACTAAATTCTAATAAAACCTTGTTATGTCGTAGCCGACCGAACTTCAAAGATGTAAAAAGTATAGAAACTATTTGATGAAACGATATCCCTGTGTTATTTAATATCAAACCCTAAACGGATGACGTAGGACCCTTCCTAAATAATTTAGTAGGTATTGTGGTGGCTTTGTGGTGGTGTATCAGACCGAACACATAGACATTTTGGTTATCAAAGGAATTGATGCATTTTAAGGCGAAGTTCGATTAATTTTAATAATTCTGAATAATTTCACTGGATGCTAAATCAAATTAATTAATGAGATTAAGGTCGTTGTTAGTTTTAAACGTACATAGGTACTCGTGCCTATTATTATTATTAGTACTCGTATCTATAGGTAGGCAAAAAAACGGTCTGTGGATATCATGATATGCGTTTACGACACCCTGTTGGTTGATAGTTACAAAAAAGACTAAGAAACCAATCAAATAGATACTTCGCTTGAGCCCAGAAATAGTTAACACAAAACAAGTATAATTTTTACAAGAACAAAAGGCCAAAGTCTAACATTAATTTATTATCTTTCAAGGTGCCGTACTAAAGTGCGGGGGTCAGCACAGCACGACTCCAACTCGCAGTTAGGGTTACTTACATCAAAAAGTGGATTGTGATGAGACAGACGTAAGAGCGAAATTAAGTAAATTTATACAAACAATGACATCGGTTTTCACTCACTAAACGTTAGGTACACTTTTTTTACCAACTTTTGATGTGTCAGACAAAATAAAAATGTACCTTTTGTACGTTTCGTTTTTTAAAATGTCTATAAATACTTACGGATATTACAAATGCGGAAGTGAGTTTATTTATTTGTTTTTGCCGTTTTCAACAGACGCGAGCTCTACATCCTTACTGATATTAAAATTGTAAAAGTAACTCTAAACCTATTCAGATTTTTTTTTGTCTGGAGATAGTTTGAGATGCTGGAAGGGGCATAGGATAGTTTCATTCCGGAAAAATGCATAGTTCTCGCGGGATAGCGATAAACGTATTATTCGCAGACGTAGTCGCCGGCAACAACTATTAATTATTGGTCAAAATCGGCTACCGTTATCGCCATTAGAATGAAAGTCCGCGAAATACACAGTCCTCTTCAAGGTCGGACACAGGTGTGCTGCCAGCAGCGATCCCAGGCACGCATTTTCACTTAACTAAAGTAACTCGTATAAGAAGTTTCGCCGTGATGGAGGTAACTTTTAGGTAAGCATTGATTAGGAAAAAAACATAGGTTTGTTTTCATTTAAGCTTGAAACACACAGAGAGCGGTGGCGGGGCGGTGCGGCGCGGCGCGGAGGCGGTACCGGTTGTAATATTCGAGCTAACATGAACGAGGGCCCACAGAATACCGCCCGGGAAATAAGCGCGGCGCGGTATTCTGTGTGCCCTCTTTCACGTTAGCTCGAATATTACAACCGGTACCGCCTTCGCGCCATGCCGCACCGATTGCACCACAATTACTACGAAAGGGTTGTCTGTACGTGCTACAGCCACACGAAAGAGCGTAAAAAAGACGAGAACGGGGTTACCCTATTAAATGGTAAGCGGTTAAATAATCAAGTTATCTACACCCTATTCGACTTGGAAACCACATCGAAAACGGCTAACTTTATTCAAAATGGATTTCATAATGATAGGCGCTAACCGATAAGTTAACCATATCATAGAATAACAATTTAATTTAATAGGGTTACCCTATTGAAAGGCTTAAGCAAAGGAAGGGGTTTTCCGGTCCCTGATTTAAGGAAAGTTCATTATTTATACATATTTACCTACCCTACCTATCTAGTCTAGTACCCTCAATGCGACTTGGTGGTGTTGCAGGTAAGCTTGCGTGTTTAGTTAGTTAAGAGTTGTTTTGCTCAGGGTCAAATACTCCTTCTATTTAACTTATTAAATGTAAAACAATCAAATACCTAAATACTTATTATCATCTATAATACGGCTTCACTCCTGTTGATCCATAAAAATTGGCTAGATCTTCTATCCCATAGGGATTTTACAAAATCACTTCTTATAGTGCACTTGAATGATCCACAAATAATGTGTCTCTTGAATTTCACGTCTCTAGCTCCAGTACCTATAATTTAGGACGTGCATTGTCTGACAGTCAACTGTTTGCTCGTAAGAAACATATTCTACGCATACCTTCAAAAGCTCAATAACAACCGATTGAGAAAGTACTTACGGTGTGGATGTTATTTACAAAGCTGTGGCGCGCTTCTCGGGCCGGCATGAGAAGTATCAGACGGAAACCGCGTGGCATTATCCGGATAATCCGGACAAGTTGCCCCACAGAGCTGTGTAGCGGCGAGTTCTTTGTCGATATTACATATAATCCGCTACACCCGCAAACATCGTCCCAAATACGATTGTCGTTACTATACCTAGGTGTTTAATAAGCCGTATCTATAAAATATGAAGAACTTTTAATAAATAAACAGTACTAAACGCATACCTGTCGACGGAGTTGGACAAAAATACCATGTAGAAAGATCGTAGGCAATGTATTTCTGGCGATCGCTACGCGGGCACTACTCAAGAATACAGTAGGTACATAGCATAATATATCGGTATCGGTACCACATCGCTTCCGCCGGCCAATCAGTAAGACTTGCCAATTAACTAGTAACACTGGTAAAACTTTTATCTACACCCGTATAGTAAATCCTCCATTAAGCGTTCAAAAACCAGCATTACGACATTGGATTCTATTATGAACACGGCAGTATCTCATAATGTTCATTACGACACACCGAACTCGATATCGTAATGTTCAACCGTATCGTAATGTTTACATTACGGTACTGAAATCTATATCGTATTAAACATTACCGCACCGAAGCGGTGGCTGGCGGGGCGTCATCTGCGGGCGCAGGAGCTTGTGGGGCAGTCATAGTCTTGGTTGCAATGCAGGTCATTCTCAATGGTTCTTGAACGCATGATAGAGGTTTTAATATATGGATGTAGATAAAGTAACGTATGCAACTGTACGTAATTAGTCGTTAAAACGTAACAGTTTCATAAACTATTGCGCTCCCGCAACTTAGGGCGTTTCCTCCATACAGTCGTGATGTGAGTGTTAATAAATAATTAATAATTATCCTGCCACAATTGACATCAATTAATTTTGCCCCAAGCTAAATAAATGTAGTAACTTGTTTGTTTGTAGTTTTATACTTAGACATGATGATTTTTCATCAGTGATCAATCATCACGTCAGTGAGGTTACCAAATTTTCTAATTTAGTATAATTCCAACCCAAAAAATATACATGATTCGTAAACATTATTTTTAAAAATACGAAATATAAAACAAGATCACGACCCACGAAATTGCACGCTGATAAATTTAAACACTCTATAATTTTGGTCACACAGTCGAACCTAAACAATAATTGTTATTCTATGCTCAAGATACAGAGGTCCTTTTTTAACATCCGCAATTCAACGTAAATATAAAAAAATCAAATGTCGGAGATCAACGTACACAGAACTCACGGGCGTGGTTTGAATTTTACTCGAAAATCTGAATGCATTAGTGAGAATATCTTTTGGTGCAACTTTATAAGTACTAATGGAAAACGAAGGCCTTCGCGGAATTACATGCAGTAAAAAACTTACAACAGGAACAGGAAGTTCAAAACAAAACAATTCATACAAAAGATTTCGTTCGTGGACTGATTGTTACATACATATATCTAAAATCTAAAATGAACATTTTAGGGCTAGTCATAATTTGTTTCGTACGTACAGAAATAGGAAGCAGGCCGTAAGTTGTAATAAGTCGTATTTAAGGTTCCAAGAAGTAAATAAAGTACTATTTTCCTCTGAAATACAACAACTACACAACGCCCGAAAGCATAGGGGTACCTACATTTTGATTTTCTGCTCGTTGAGCAAGCTTCAAATGCATACCTACACCGTTTTTGTAGCACCAAACTGAGTATTTTGGTGTATGGTGCAAATATTTATAATCCAATAGGGTTCTTATCTTACAAGCTATAAAGGTATGAAAAAGCAGTAGAGTAGTGTTAAGCTGAATATTTGAACTACAGCCAAATCATGTAAAAGTAAATCCTGACTCGTAGCACAACGATGAATTTTGTGAATATTGATTGACCAACATGGTCTGTGATTTTACACAGATTGTACACGATAAAATTTGGCCATGCATGATCTGGTGCTACTTTGCAATGAATGCCAATTTTCAAGCAGCACTTTTTTTTAAGTAATTAGTGGTTATGAAACTACATAATAAAAATATAATCATAATAAAAAGTTAAGGCGTCTGTGAGTTTTAGCTTTATATATTTCACACTACCTAAATTATAATTGCATGTAATGGAAGTTTCTTAATGCTATACTTATGCTATAGTTACTAATATAATCCAGAAGAAGTTACCGTATATAACATGACAGCCGTAGATTACAAGTATTGTTTTTACCAAGTTTTTATCCAATGTTCGTTAAATAATCGCTTGTAGTATCGCTGATGGTAACGGACGCTTCTGTTGCAGCGCATTCTTTTGTCTGGCCGGCAGTTGTAGTGTGATCACGTTTAACATTGACAAACAAACAAAGACAGAGCACTAAACAAGGAATAAAATCGTGTCGTGAGCTGCCAATGTAAGCCTCATTTACATGGTGATAAAAATATTATGAGAATTACGTTACATTGCCATGGTCGATTGATCATTATAAATCCGAAGCCACGTGGCCCCGCAATGTAACACACCCCGCACGATATTTGTCGCATCGTGTAACTAATACGGGTGTCTTCGCAAACTCCGTTCCCGCTTAGACATTCGTGGTTCGTGGGCCCCAGGGATCTCGCTGACGCGCGTCGTACAGCGATGTACACACCGGAAGCAGGACGCGTGATGCCCTCCCCCAGCGTCTGCACGTATCCTGAAGCACGTGACTAGATTCCTTTATGCTGTGCCACCAGACCATTCTACCAACTCGGTAACCTTACATACAGCCGTAAAATAGCCATTTAAATACATACAAGAATTTACAAAGCTTTGATAAGTATATTGATTACAACTGATACGTAAGCACAAACATAACATTTTACGCATATATTATTAATTAACGTTATCTTTTAGACGTAGTCATATTCCGAGAGCTGGTAGACATTTTAGAGTTAGGTAAGCGTGAAAACTTGTACAAAAACGGACCTAGCTGAAGGGTGGTGGAGCTAAATCCGACTTTGCTTGTGTCTGTAATATCCACAATCATACGTCCGACCGAAATAATAATAATAATGGTCCTTGAATAATATTTGGGTGACCGAGATTTACTCGAGCTATGACTCAATAGCATTTTTTTTTCATAGATAAGACCAATTTAGATCGACTGTGCCCCTCCGAAACTCCCTACATAGCAGATTTCATCGAAATCGTTAGAGCCGTTTCCCAGATTCCCGAAATAAATATACAAGACTTGCTCGTTTAAAGGTATTTTAAACGTATGTTATGTACTAATATTAATACCATATATAATGAGTTTTCAACAATAGATATTCTAATTTATTGAATCAGGCGTTACTTTACGAAGGTCCATATCAATGCAGTAAAAGAATTTATTTGCTCACCCGCGACCTTATAATAGCTAAGTTTATGCAAGATATGCGTGTTCATGCAACTCCACCTCCGCACTGTAAGAACACACTCAAATGTCACAAACCCATCTATCACCACCACACTACACTGACGTGTTTCGATCTCAACCAGAGCTCATCTTCCGAGCAACACTACCGTACACCACGCTACCAGATGTTAGATGTCTAATCGTCTTAGCCCCAATGGTTTTAAAAGACCTATCCAACGATACCCCACACTATAGGGCTTGTCAAGAAAAAAATTACCCCCACTTTAACTCTACGGGCGATAACATAAAAAAATTTTTTTTAGTTATTTTTATTTTACCACTTTGTCGGCGTGACTGATATATATTCATGCCAAATTACAGCTTTCTAGTAAAAACGGTATCTGAGCTTAGCCGCGGACGGACAGATAGACAGACGGACAGATATGGCGAAACTATAAGGGTTCCTAGTTGACTACGGAACCCTAAAAAAATAAATAATAGGTTTTTTTTGCATTATTACCACGTTCGTGTATTATCAGACAGACGATCCTATATTTCGTCTGTAACATCAGCAACGTGTCAACGCAGCTGGGTATGCAGGGGGACTACTCCGAAATTCGAAAATCGAAGTTCGTATCGTTCTGTCCCGCTGACGCTTATTTTATTTAACATGTGAGTGAGAGGGACAGTACGACACAGACTTCGATTTTCGAATTTCGTAGTTGCCTCCCAGAAGAGTTGGTAGTTTATTTCAACCACAAGTGTATAATGAATGTTCAAAGAATTTGTGCAGTTAGTACATTCTTTATTACTAACAGCAAATACGTGCAGTAGTGAGTGAAAAGCGGAACAATCACAGTAACTATGTGTTTGACGAAGCGAAAATAGCAATAATAATAAATCTTCGTATAATATTAATTACTAGCGTTTAACCGCGGCTTCGCACGCGTAAATCATTAGATACAGCAGTTGAATTGAATATCCGGGATTTTATTAAATTCTCGTGGGAATTCCCTAAAATTACATCGTGGTTTTCATTGACGTTAAATTAAAACACCCATGCCATATTTCACGACTCTAAACCCAGCGGTTGTTGTCTCGAGATTTTATCCCTATCCCGTGGGAATATCGGGATAAAAAGTAGCATATGTGTTATTCCAGATGTCCAACTATCTACATACCAAATTTCATGACTCTAAGCCCAGCGGTTATTAGTTCGAGATTTAATCCCTATCCCGTGAGACCATCGGGATAAAAAGTATCCTATGTTTTAATCCAGGTTATAAAATAACTTTATATCAAATTTCATCTTAATCCGTCCAGCCGTTTCAGCGTGAAGAAGTAACAAACATACTCACTCACTCACTCACAAACTTTCACATTTATAATATTAGTAGGATATCTGATGTTCATCATCATTTCTCGACGACTGGCCTCAGGCTGCTTTGGATCGGGAAGAATGGAGGACATGGGGGGAGGCCTTTGCCCAGCAGTGGGACATGGCTAGACAATAATAATATTTAATGGAGGACGTCCACTGCTGAACGAAGAACGCTTAGAACGCCACAATTAACGACAACTCGCCACTTGCATCCACCGGTTGCCCACAGCTCTCACGATATCGTCAGTTCATCTAGTTCCTAGGACTGCCTATCTAATATTACTAAAATAAAAATCTGTTTCTTTGTATGTTTGTTATCTCTTGACGCGTCTTCGTCTCAACCAATCTTGACGATTTTGGCCCGCGCGATAGCCTTTGACACGAAAAAAGAAATGAACAAAATCTACCTTTTATTGCGATTCTTATACCACAGGCCGTATTGCCTAACGTCTTTGACGTTCGCGATCGCAATCAAATGACAGTTTTCGTATAGGAAATCTGTCATATTGCGATCGCGAGCATCAGAAACACTAGGCAATAGGTACAACCTCTATTCCTGTGGAATTTACCTACAGCCAGATAACAGAAAATGCCATCAGCCAAATAAGTGGTCTATCAATTTTTAAACAAGTTCCTATCAAATGAATATGTCGCTAAAGTCGAACTTTCATGTTGACAGACACGTTTATTGGCATATTGGCATTATTGTTTTGTGATATGCAAACGATTATCAACTTTAAGGGTGGTTGAACACATATTTGGCTGATTGTACTTATTTAATAAAAGCTTGCACTCTTGCTTACAATATTGCTTGCTCGCTTGCAGGTTGGTTTGATTGCTTGCATCAATGAAATGCTTATGGTCCACGCGAGCGTCATTAATTAATATTATTATTCGTTACAAAACTTTCGAATATTTAACCTGAACCAGTACAGCGTGTGGGGTGATAACGTGCGGATTCGATAATTTAATAAATATGTTGACATTTAATTAAAAATGTGTCATAATTTATTTCATTGATTATCTGCTATGACCTTTGGCATATCGACGACATCAGTAAATAACTGTTTTTCCCAATGAGCCGTGGGAAAGCAATGCGGGCGCGGGCCCGGGTCCAGATGCGTGCCGATCGCATCTGGGACACAGAACAACTTCATTTTTAACTAGGGACCGGTTATTTGGGTCGTTATACTCCATTGTCGAAGCTAATGGGAAATGAAACTGCGAGCGCAGCTTGATTAACTCTACTGCATTTGTACACGACATGTTTATGGAAAGCTTCGTGTAGCCGTCGATTCCCTTGATCTTGCTCAACCGATGTCCGTGTCCAACATAGTTTTTTGAATTTCTGACTTAATTGTTTATTTAGAGGTTTTGTTGACCTTTTTTAGTTTATAATTAACACTTGTCTTCTTTTTAACCCCCGACGCAAAAAGAGGGGTGTTATAAGTTTGACTGCTGTGTGCCTGTCTGTGGCACCGTAGCTCTTAAACAGGTGGTCCGATTTGAATGCGGTTTATATTTTAATTTAAAATTAGGTTTTCAAGCAATGGTTCTTAGACATGATTCATCAAAATCAGTTTAGTCGTTTTTGAGATACCTACACTATTAAACTTGAAGTGACAAAGTCGGGGTTTTCCAACTTTTTTGTATCGTATAAAATATAATAAATAAACTGACAAAGCAGTAAAAGGATCACTTCGTATGAAGAAAAGTGCGTGATTTCTGATCCCAAAAATAGCGATTAAAACTTATACGTTATGCGATGCGACCTTTACATTTTGCACAAAGAAAGAACATTGAAGCAGTAATTTTCCCAAAAAGTCTCTGATTGCTCGTAGAGCAGAATCCCCCATTAAATAAACGCCTGTAGGCGAAGTTGATACATAGCGGCAATAAAACAAAAAGTGGTTTACATTGTAGTTGCGGTGTGGAGGCGACCTGCACAATAGCAGCCATCCTCTTAAGTACGGTCAGGCTCTTTCATGCCGGGACGAATTTTCCCGAGCAGCCGTAATAAGCATCCGCGCAAACAAATACATTTTTCCGTTCAGACTTCAGACTACACCGGAAACATTACCTTGGCCCAAAATAATAAAGGTGGAAATCTATTTAACATATATACTAAATCAGAGCTGGAGTAATGAAAAATTCAATATTCCTTGCATTCACTTACTATTAAGGCTAGCGTTAAGGATTTAGATATATATCGAAGTGCTCTTTAGTTTCGTTTTGAGGTTCAGATCCTAACAGAATGGATGTACCAGTATTGAATTCCTGTAACTGAAACTCATAGTGAAGTGGGAATCTAACTAAAAGGAGTAAAAAATAAACAGACACGTAAAACGAATTATTCGTAAAAAGTAATATTGCTACCACTCGGCACGAACCGGCTGCGTGCATTTAAATCAAATACAAACTGTTGCCTGAAGGACGATTATTTATTCAGGGTTGCTCAACTTCAACTACACTTTTATATATAACGTTCAATTTTTATTTTTGTTAAAAGGCTTTTGGTCTTGAAAGCATTTTTCTGCAGCGCGGGTATAGGGTTGCCATACGTCAAGATTTGTCCGGACATGTCCGGATTTTCGACCCTTTGTCAGGATTGCGGCCGGACTTATCAAGTGCCCGGATATTTAAAAATGACATCGAAAAAAAATGATATATTTGTTTTCAAGATACATTAATTAAACCATTTTTAGGGTTCCGGAGCCAAAATGGCAAAAACGGAACCCTTATAGTTTCGCCATTTCTGTCTGTCTGTCTGTCCGTCCGCGGCTTTGCTCAGGGACTATCAATGCTAGAAATCTGTAATTTTGCACGGATATATTTGTAAACTATGCCGACAAAATGGTACAATAATTTGCGGAATATTCAACTTTAAAGTGCAAATTTTCATTAAAATCGAGTGTGCCCCCCTTTAAAATCTAAACCGGTGGGTGGAAAATTTGAAAAAAATCAGGATGGTAGTAAGTATATCAAACTTTCAAGGAAAACTAAAACGGCTAAATTTGCTTGAGAACTATTAGTAGTTTAAGAGTAAATAGCAGCCTAAGGTATAATAAAAGGTATAAGGTAATATAATATAATATACCCAAACTTGGAATATTCCGTACAAAACACGAAATCCTTAGGAAACTATTACTTTTAATTGTTTCGTAATGGCTACGGAACCCTATTTCGGGCGTGTCCGACACGCTCTTGGCCGGTTTTTTATGAGTGAAATGATAAATTAAGTAGGAACTAATCACCAAAATTAATAATATATCTTTCAAAGCAATTTAATATAGGATAAATTACAGCTAGATAGATCTCACTGAATCAATTATTTGCTTAAAACTAGTTACAATGTTATTTTGTTATTTGGTTTCAATTATTAATCATAGGGTGAAGACCAAAAAGTTTCACACCTTAACGCGAGTGGTTAGAATTACATTTTTTCCATTGTGACACGAAAATTAATCATACATATTTGTATGGGTTATTGTCGTGACGCAATGGACGAGAGTGTCGTGTCGTAGCGCGGCGCCGGCCCGGCACGTCTTTCCATCAACTTACGTCACATCTGTTACAAAAAATGACAGGACTTTTTGGGTGTTTTTCGATATTTCGTCAGGACTTTTAATTTATTCATATGGCAACCCTACGCGGAGGGTACGAATTCTGTTGGAAGTATTTGTAGTAGACGTATTTGAGGTAGGTCTTTTTTTTATTTTATCGGTAAAGTAATCAATACCTATAGATCTTATAGTACCTGGGTGACCGAGCTGTGCTCGGGCTAAAACTCGATTATAAAACGTTTTCCCAGAGATAAGACCAAACTAGATCGATTTTTCATACCGAAAATCCCTACATACCAAATTTCATTTCCGAGATCTCCGAAATATATATATATATATATACAAGAATCGTTTAAAGGTATTAGATAGATATATTAATGTACCCACGCAACTAGTAATTTTCAACAACTCTTTTGCGCTCATATTGACAACACATAGGTCATCAATTATTTATAATTACCCCCATATTCATAAAAGAATACACACCTGGCCTGCTATTGCAAATTAACGTGTTTGGTCGGACGACAAAGTCAAATGACAAACGTAACAGAGAAAGACAAACTAAAGATAAGTTACCACGAAATTCGAAAATCGAAGTTCGTATCGTACCGACCCTCTCGTATTAAATAACATAAGCGTCAGCAGGACGGCAAGAAACGAAGTTCGAATTTTGCACTTCGTAGTATAGGGCCAGGCACTGCTGTGAGACACCCCTGTGCGGCACGCATAGACAACATGTGCCTGCAAGCCGTCTCCCGAACGAAAACAATTAACCCACTGCCGGCGCGCCGGTTGCGCCCCACACTTCGCGCATGTATACCATATCAAACTTTGTTCCGGTTACGTTAATTGTGTAACACCAACTTTTACTATTGTTCACTGAAAGTTTGTTTTGCCTAGACTTGTTTTAAGCCTGTTTGTGTCCGTAGCGATATTGCATAGTGTAAAATGCGAATAGCAGGTATTGCTACGGACACTCACGCCAATTAGGCACCTACGCACCTATACTAAATTAGGCCTAAACTCCTAGAAAATCATATTAAATTATATTGTAACGGATAACTCACGTCTTAAACCGAGTTTAGCTCGACATGTCCGTTACAATATCATTTAATATGAGTGAGTCCCACTGCTAGTTTCATGTTCCTAGGAAGTCCTTACGAAAGCCAGTTAAAATAATCCTATTAAGCCTAGGCCATCCATAACAAAGGAAGAACATGAGTTACGTAAGTAACTTGCATTCATCGACTAGTAGAAAAAAAAGGTTGAGTACATACTTTCATTGCAGCATGGTGCGGGTGACAGCTGTTAATATCACAAGACTAGAGATTCGAGGTGTCGCAACTTGAGTCGATAAAACTAATAATTTAAAATCTTAATTTTAATTAATGTCATCATTAATCCGATTATTACGCTTATTTTGATGAGAATATTAGTAAAATTATAAATCGGAGTATTATTTGCCACTTAAGTATAATGTTAAACGGAGTTTGCAAGATTATTCGTTACTTACAATTTTTTTTTAATGGCAATATACAAGTTCGGTTAGAACAGACGATTGTGCAACTTACCAATTAATAAGTACCGATATAACTCAAGCACATTTCTTTCTTTTATTTTTTTACTTTTTAAATTGTCTTTTTATTAGTGGCCAGTACCGCTAACACATATGTAACCTCAAAGTACCTTATAGGCTTAGAACTTTTCAGCCGCCCCTCGTAAATTTATCCTACTAATATTATAAAAGTGAAAGTTTGTGAGTGAGTGAGTTTGTGAGTGAGTGAGTATGTTTGTTACTTCTACACGCTGAAACGGCTGGACGGATTTAGATGAACACACACACACACACACACAAACATTACGCCTGTATTCCCAAATGGGGCATGAAACGCTTCGGAGCCACTTTTAGCAATTTCAGGTTTTAAGGTTGACAAAAACGGTTTAATAGTGACAGGTTGCTAGCCTGACGCCTACGGTATACCTTAACCTATATTCTCAGTCGCCTCTTACGACATCCACGGAGAAAATGGAGAGGTGTAATTTTAACCCGACACCCGAAATTTGGCAAAAAGTTAGTTTATAACCTGGATTAAAACACAAGATACTTTATATCCCGATACTCCCGCGGGATAGGGATAAAATCTCTAAATAACAACTGCTGGACTTAGAGTAATGAAATTGAGTATGTAGGTGTAGCTGGATGTCTGGAATAAAACATAGCCTACTTTTTATGCCGATATTCCCACGGGATAGATAAAATCTCGAAACAATAGCCTTAGAGTCATGTAATTTGACCATGATTGTTTTTAATCTAACGTCAATGAAAACAACGATTTAGTTTTCGGGAATTCCAAAAATTTTTAAATAATCCCGTAATTTCCATTCAGCTGCTGGACCTAATTATTTACGTGTGCGAAGCCGCGGGTAAGCACTAGTAACCAATATAAATCTTAACTTTTAGCGCCGAAATACGAGCAACATGATTGTGATTAACGATGGCACCGTGTGTAGGAGAAATTAGAAATTGAAACAACAAACGAGCGTTTTTAATTAGACGTGGTTTGTAGTTGCACAGCAAGTTCATGACCGGATAGTAGTTTATCAACACTGTAATACCTGGACGTAGTACCAATAGTAGGAGGATGCTGTTTTGCAGCAGAGTACAGTGATAAATGAATCGATTGTACATACAAGAAAGGGATGAAATTGTAGGAACGATATAGTTAACAATTTATTCGAGGTCTGTAGGCCTGGTAGATTTATATCGGTCGTAGATTGGTGGCGCGCCTCACGCGAACTCTATAGACGGAAAGCAATTTCAGTATCGGGCACAGGCGCGTCGCTAGCGAATCCCGACCCGTGCCATATCATACACCTATAATATGTATACGCTACAGTTATTTCATGCTCTTGCGAGGGGCAGCTTAGATAGGGCACCTTTTACATATTATTATACAACAACATATTTTATTGATTCTCTGGCTTCATGCGGTGTAGGCATTATTTTAACTTCTATCGTAAATTATTCAGAATACATGATGCAATAATAAGCAATTTTTCAGAAATACAGTAGTAAATATAAGTAAAATTTTGATTTACGAAGAGTTAAATACTGTCCTTGTTCAGATCGAAGCGCTTATGAACTCTAGGCCTTTATGTGTCCTTAGCAGCGACCCTTCAGAGCCATTAGCTCTCACTCCCTCACATTTTTTAAATTTAACCCCATTAAAGTACATTCCAGCTGTAAACTTAGATGACATTTCTATAAACCGCTTGCAAAGATATAAACTAATTGATAAAATGGTCCAATCTTACTGGCAGAGATGGCACATTGAATATCTTACCTCATTACAGAGTCGTGAAAAATGGAATACTCTTTCCAATCCTGTTAAAAAGGGTCAGGTTGTAATTGTCAGAGAAGAAAAACTTCCACTTCTCTGTTGGCCCCTTGCCGTGGTTGAGGAGACTTACCCTGGTAATGATGGCATTACCCGAGTTGTTAAAGTTAAAACTAAAACTGGTACTTATATACGCCCTGTGGTACGTGTATGTCCACTTCCCACTCAATAATAATCACCAAATATCTTACCTTAGTATTCTTAAAATGTAAAGTTTTTGGTATCTTCAATTTTGCAAATTCTATAGTTCTCTAGATATCTTAGCATACCTCTAATAATGTAAAAACTTCTCTAGCTCCTCATGCCGCTTCAAATAAATTAAAATTAAGTTTTTAATATGAATGTACTCGCTACACTTTAAATGTCCTCAATGTTGGAGTATCACTCCAAGGCGGAAGAGTATGGTTAGGCCGAATTAAATGACACCTTATAAAGCACGCTACACACTTTTACAACACAATTTCCCTTCCCTGTCCTTATTCCTGAACGTACCTGATTTTTATATTTGTGATGTTGGCTCTACTGTGTTTGACGTCACGCCATCGCTCTCTTCGAAAAAACTACAAATCGCGCGCGCACCTCCTCTCCCGCATTTTCAAGAAAATATATTTCAATACTTCGAAGTGAACCGCTTGGACTCTCAAATTGTGCTGCAGTGACGGACATACTTGCCTGAAAACCTAGTGCCAGCCAGTGAAAAAGCTTTTACCCCGCAGAACCAGTGCTTTGTACCCAGGTACCTACATCCTGTTTTATCCTACAAAAAACTCTCCAACTTTGTTTATTACACGACTGAAACACCAAAAGAGTGTGTTGTTTTAAAACTCATCAAATATTTGCGTTTGATATTTGCAAAAATAACTGCTAGTCAACGTGACCCTCGCTAGAGTAAGAGCGGCGTTAGACAATGCTTGTGTCGTGTTGTGTGAGCGAAGCCATTAGCTGCACAATTAATGCAATTGTCATTAATTTATTGTTGTGCGACGCGTCAAACGACCAAGTCTGCGGCACGCAGAGCAGCAGCAGTCTAATAAACGAACTTAAATCATTCGGCTGTCCACCACTCTCGCGGATTATTCGGTATGCCGGCGTCAAATGGACGTGACGTTAATTAAAACAAAGATAATTGAAGCTGACTGGTGGTCCTCTTCTTCATAATTAATATCAATCATTTTACTAACCACATGTTAAATAAATCCTTGTCAGTTTCAATTTGCATGAAAAACGATTCTACCACCGGGTTATTATTCCAAGGCCATAAACTAAAATCTACCATATTTAACCCGCACTTTTAACCATTTTTAAGATGTTTTCGACGGGTTATAAATAACCCTAAACATATCGCTTAATAATTAGCATAGTATGTTTGAACATACATGATAAATTACAGAGTGAGTTGGGTTAAAACGATAAGGCAGTGTGTTAACAGATTAAAGTTTCAATTAAGTTTGAGAATGTCACACCCTCGTTATGAAGGGCAGGTGCTTACGAGTATAAACCAAGTTCACAGAATACTAACGTTTAGAACAAAACGTTAACTTCTAATCCTGTTCTAATCAAAAAATAATTTCGGCATTAACTACAACTACAACTTAGGAATTAGTACTAGAACTTAGCTCTGAGCACTCAGACATATGTACGAGTATAACCAAACATCATCCATTCACCGTCACTTTTTGAATCAGAAAAAAGAAGAATCAGAAGTGTTTTGTGTAAAATTGTAACCCCAACTGAAAATCCTTGCATTCTTACCTCAAAATATCTATTCCAGCTTTGGGTCCAAGTTAGCAGGATACCAAGTGTTAGAGCCAGCGACAGCAGCGAAAGAGTCAACGACCGAATAATTGCTCAGATATCTTATTTATTTACCTAAACGGAATTACTGAAATAAATTTAATATGAACGATGCCCTCATTTAATTTTATGATGTAATTAACCAGATATAATAGTTATTCGAGTTTGTGTAGTGACAAATACGAGCCCCAATGCAAAAGAGTTCGTCTAGTCATACATTGTGAAGCCTATATATATATATATATCTAAAACTAGCGACCCGCCCAGCTTTCGCACGGGCAAAGTAAACAAAAAACGGCCAAGTGCGAGTAGGACTCTCGTACGAAGGGTCCCGTACCTATACAACATTAGACATTAGCATAAAACGGTAAAAAAAAAAACAAGTTTGCTGTATGGGAGCCCACCTTAAATATTTATTTTATTTTAATTTAAGTATTTATTTTGAAAGTACATTTACACAAATAAATATTCTGTGAATATTTCAAGCAACTACCTGTTGCCGTTATGAATATCGAGCAAAAAAAAACACACGTTTGTTGCATGGGAGTCCCCCTTAAACATTTATTTTGTTCTATTTTTAGTATTTGTTCTTATTGCGGCAATAGAAATACATCATCTGTGAAAGTTTAAACTGTCTAGCTATCACGATGCATGAGATACCTACTGCCTAGTGACACACAGACAGACGGACAGTGGAGTCTTAGTGATAGGGTCCCGTTTTTATTATCCTTTGGGCACAGAACTCTAAAAAGGTCTCTAATCAAGAGCACTTCACAAACATTTGTCAGCTCAATTTCCCAAAAACTACACCCGACACGCACGAAGCCGGGGCACGTCAAGGTAGAGTAAACTGAGTAAAATGCATTTTTTGGTTAGATTGATATTTTTAATTTCGTAATATCTTTTGAATGGAATGTCCGATTTGAATAATACAAAAAATAATCTACAGGTATTGAAACCGTCTTGAATATAAAATTATTTATTTGGATAAGGATTAATACAAAGGTATGGATAACATGGTCTGATTTTAGTCGTCATTTCTGTCAACTTTTAAAATGTAAAAAGTAGTTATAGTGACATAACTACAATAGTTGGGCATATGGTATCGCGAAGTTTTTTGTAGATATTGATGTAATCTTTAATATTGTAAATCATTTTTTGTTCCATAATCAATAGTTTCTACAGCGCATGCGATGAAAGATGTTTAATGGCAACTTTTTTACACTTTGAGTTACATTATTGTAGTTTTAGTACGGAACCCTAATTTTTTCTGTTAACCCGTCCTCTCCCAGAGGCACAAATTTGTGCCCAAATTCCTTTGATCCTATTATCCTGGGAGATGACAGATTAATAAATATAGCCTATGGCACTTTGGAATAATTTATCATTCTAATAGTGAAAGAATTTTTAAAATCGGTCCAGAAGTTTTTGAGTTAATTTGTAACAAAAATCCAAAGCTTTCTTCTTTATAATATTAGTATATAGTATACTTAGATATCAATTTGTTGTTTTACAGAAGTCTATTAGCTATAAACAATTTATATTGAATAATCACTATTTTAAAATTATATGTAGATATTCTAGATATATTACTTTACGAATGCTCATGCAAAACAGTTCGTCTAGTTTTTAATTGATGCAAAAGAGTTCGTCTACGGCAAGCGTTAACTATTTGTTAAGTTTTTATATTATTAGTCAAATAAATAAAAATGAAACTAAAAATCAATATTATTTGACAGTAAAGATGTTACAGGGTATAAAAAGGCATGTTTCAAGTAAGTATTCGTTAGTTTCATAAATTATTTTGAATAATATGGATCGTGGAAAACCCATTGAAATTAAATAATTAAATTTTCTGGTAGTAATAGTGGAAAATGTATTTACCAAATCGCCATAGACTTACACCTGAATAGGTCTACTATCCATGACTGGATCATCCAGAATTATTGAAAGAACGTCACATTTTCTTGATTGAAGAAAACGGGCCGCCCTGTTATTAAGAGTGAAGCTAAAATAGGGTCTTGAAGAAAATTATCAAGAAAAACCGCCGTGCCCAAGCAGCAAAATTTACAGTGAAATGGCGTGATATGATTAAGGTAGATGTATCGGTCGATACCTGCAAAAGAGTTCTGAATAGAATGGGTTGATTTTTCATCTCTCCTGTTCGGAAAGTTTAATTTTCATGGGTAGATAGTCGGGTAGAAAATTGCGTTTTCATCTCTAGGGTGGGAAGTAATTTTTTTTTTAATTTTTCGATAAGCTACGTCAATGACACTTTTTTTCACGTTTCGGCATGGCCATCTAGATGCACGTCACGAACGTATATATATATATATATATATAGGTTGGGTATAAGTAAATTCAATTTACTGAATAATACTGAAATTAAATTTAATGATATTCTCAATTTTTTGTACTATTTCACTTTCCTCACAGTCGAAATGAAAAGTAGTGTCTAACTCGGGTGAAATTACCCATTTCCCCTCGAACTATTGGCGCTCTCACTTCAGAAATATCTCAGGTGAAATGGGTCACTTTCCACCCTTGGTTATCAATCTACTATTTATACAGCTAAAGAAAAACCATTACTCACAGCACTACAGAAAAAAAGTATTGAAATTCGCTCGCAGTGGCGGCAAATTATATGGTGTGAATCCAAATTTGAGATAATTATCGGTCATTATAGGAAAAAAATCATTCGAAGAAGTTTTTTTATATTTAATGCTGTATTGGAACATTAACATAACAAGGAATCTATACTGGGTGTCCTTACCACGGGGCTTGAAATGCAAGGTTCGATTTTACTCGCATAACTGAGCTACTTACTTTTGTTTTTTTTTCTTCAAATAACTTGAATTTAGATAAGTTATTGATCCTCGAAGTTTTAATAGTTTAGTTTTTTTATAACTAATCTATTTCAATTTTAAACAAACGTTACTTTCAGTTTTACTAGTAGACGAACAGCAATGCAATGCAACAAGCAATGCAAATGCAATGTAAACAAGAAGTAGCAATGATTATTATTTAAGTAATTATAATCAAGTGTTAGTAATAGTTAAAAAAAATCAACACAACTCCATGAGGTAAGCTGCAAACAGTCAAGTATTTTCTTAGCAAAGGGAAAACTTTTTTTATTAAAGTCAGGGTATTAAAAATTATACAGCGCTGGAATGGCTGGGTCGCAAACCCTCGGCAGTGCTTTTCAATTTGACATTTTATATTTGGCCATGGACTCACTCACACTATCGATCCCGTAGCGCCAATCTTGATTTGCCGCGCGTTCGTGACGGCCACAGTAAAAATGCTGAAATGTTTAATGGCACTACTTGGTACCGAAGTACCAAGTGAAAGCCGTGGTGGCCGAGTGGCCTATCTGAGTGACCAATGGCCTCTCAAGCAGAGAATCGTGGGTTCAAACCTCGGCTCACACCTCTGAGTTTTTCAAAATTCATGTGCGGAATTACATTTGAAAGTTACCACGAGCTTTACGGTGAAGGAAAACATCGTGAGGAAACCTGCACAAACCTGCGAAGCATTTCAGTGTGGTGTGTGTGAAGTTTCCAATCCGCACTGGGCCCGCGTGGGAACTACTGCCCAAGCCCTCTCATTCTGAGGGGAGGCCTGTGCCCTGCAGTGGGACGTATATAGGCTGGGATGATGATGATGATGATGATGCCTACTTGGTATGTAGAAGCGCGTAGGTTTCAATTAGAGCATTGATCCATTTTTAAAGAAATAAGTCGCATTCTTCGTATTTTATAAGGCTGTAAAGGAAACTTCGTAATATCGCAAGGATTACGTTTTTAAAGTCATGACATGAAATCATGACCTTAACTTTTGGACATTTCTCCACTAATTGTAAAATTGTTGTCCTTGGCTTTTTTGGAAAAACGTGTTGAGATAAATGTCAAATAAAAATGATTTTGTGTTTAAAAATAACCATATTTTTAATCTTGTCTAAAATTATACCAAAAATAAAACAACTAAGTAAAATATATAAATAACAATTTTATTATTAAATTACGATATTTAATTAAAAAATTTCAAACACCCCAAAAAGCAGTCCCCTGCCTGACATGTCCCCAATCCAGAATTAGATAAGTATCAGATAATATTAGGCATGTGTTGCAATTTAGCAAGACTTCTTTATTGAACTAGAAAAGATGAATGCACCACTCATGATAATCAAGTAGTATTTCAATTAATATGCATGTCATTTTACTAACATTTTTTAATCAAATATTGACCCAAGATTACAAAAAAGTACTCTGTTGCCTGATTATGTTTAATATGTGTAACCTAACCTAGCCAACAAAAAGTTGGAAAACCCCCGAAATTGACCCTACAAAGTTAAATATCTCAAAAACGACTGAACCGATTTTGATAAAACATGTCAAAGAACTATCGCTAGAAAACCTGCTTTCAAATAATAAAAAAACCGCATTCAAATCGGTCAACCCGTTTAAGAGCTACGCGGCCACAGACCGACACACAGACATACATAGCGGTCAAACTTATAACTCCCCTCTTTTTGCGTCGAGGGTTGAAAATACATAATTCATAAGATTGACATTTGAGCATACATTTACATAGGTATAAAAAACACTGTAGTTATGATGCAAAACCATTTATAACCGACTTCAAAAAAGGAGGAGGTTATCAATTCGGTTGTTTTTTTATGTTTGTTACCTCAGAATTTATTTTTTACGTTCGTCTAGGAATATCTTCAATTAGGTCCCATAAGCACCAAATCAGGATCCGATATTGGATCTTAAAGAAATCGAGGGAACTCTTCAAACATTGTAGGGACACCTATGGTAAATTGGATATATTTAGTAGTAACTCGTGCATTCGCTCTAGAAAATCATCATTTGGTGAAGTGGACCTGATGATGAAAACCACAGTTGACCATCGGAGTTACTACTCAATAACAAGTATTTCACGGGTTGAATTTTAGTTACTTTGACACAGTTGCTAAGAAATTTATGCTCCTCGTAATTCATATGGTAAAACGGGTGGTGCGAAGCATCAGGACTTTTTAATAATGAACGTCTCTGTATCGGAAAAAGCAATCTTTCGTAAAAGGTGACGAGCAGTTGATGTTAAACTATTGTATCTTAGATTATTTACTCAAAAAAGCGTGAAAAAAAATTATAACAAAAAATTGAACCGACTACAAAAAACCATGAAAATATTTTTCTACCAGTCTGAAGTCGGTCGGTGCCTCAGCACGAGCCAGCAGGAGTGATTGAAGCCCAATATAGTGCGTAGGTGAGGTAGATGACTATAGGTCCACTTCTGCTGGCTCGTGCTGAGGCACCGACCGACTTCAGACTGGTAGTAAATTATTTTCATGTTTTTTGTAGTCGGTTCATTTTTTTGTTATAAAATTTTTACTGTTCAATTCATCATAATTTTGAAGAGAAAGTTGGCAGAGGACTGTCCAAATTTTCCAATTAGTGCAAAAATACCCTTTTGTATTTGTCATCGACTTCTGATTTCTAATTTATATATGTTTTAATAGGCTGGGAGACTGTCAGTCTGGCATGTGTTATCAATATCACTATCACTTGTCGCCTAAAACACGAAAGTGGTGATTGTAGATAAAGATAAATATACGAATATTTACTGACATAAATTAAAAACTTATTTCATTACACCTTGTATTATTTACAGATACTTTAATCTTACTTTATGCTAATATAATAAATTCAAAAGTTTGTGTGAGTGTCTGTGTATGTACTTCATAATTATGTACATCGTAAATGAAGACTGAAGTATTTTTTAGGAATTGCCTTGAAAATTCGATAAAATCACTATTTATTTCACTCAAGCAAACGTAGAAAAAGGCTAGTTATTCTTTGTAAAAAAAACTACATAGCTAACTAAATAATAATTATCATACGACTTGGCTCATACGATTCTATATATGCAGCTATCAATATATAGGTACCCTTCAAATTTAAATATGCATGATATACGTTCAACATTTAAGTTTGCATTCGCCTATCTCCGTATATTATATTGTAATTAGTACAGGTTAAACAAATGCCGTATCGTTGTGGATTCACGGTTTCGTGGGGTATGTGCAGCTTGTTTAACCAAGCCGAAGTGTCTATGGTGGTGGGGTGAAGGTAAACACATCAATACAATGAAGCTAATCTTTAAAGAGGATCGACCAAGTTGTCAAAGGGGAGAAGAACGCCGCGACTTGGGAGGTCCGCGGAGCCCTTTCTAAATTAATAGTAACAGGCGATAGCACGCTAGCTACGCCACCAGGAGCAACCGCTTCACCACTTCCAAATGCAGTTAACAGGCTTTGTTTGATAATCCTAAGCTCCTTAGCTGCGTCCGGAACTTCCTCCGTGCAACGAAGGGTAAATTGAATTAATCTTTAAGCTTTAGTAAACGGATCAGAGCCCTTTGTATACACAAATAACACAATGGACTGCGTGAAGAAAGTTGACCTGACCTGACTTACAATTAACACCACTAATGTATATTTTATTTCTTTTTTTTTCTTAACAACAAAATTACTGTAACAGATTCGACTTTAAAATCATGATAACACAAATAAATATGATAATTTTAAATTCTCGCTTTTTCTTTCAATTTTATTGAAACTTTATATTTATTCGTAAACAATCGGTTATTCTTATTAACTTATTATTAATCATCATTTACCAAATATCATAAGAATAATTAAGTATGAAACTACCGTGAGACTCACTCATATTACGAGTATGATATGATATTGTACCGAATTGTGTATTGTAGCTAAACTCGATTTAAGACGTGAGTTATCCGTTACAATATCATTTAATAATTAAGTAACTAATATACAAGAGTTGTTCATTCTGCGACGTAAGAAGAACTAATTATATACTGAGTTGACCGGAACAAAGACGTTAGGAACTTCAGGAGATGATGCACTTGAGTATTAGGAAGACTTTGAATTAAACCATAAATGTTTTATACCTAGTGCCATCCACGAAGACGCGTGATTTTGTCAAAATTACCCATTAAAATCATTGTAATAAGAACCACGGTACGCGTCATCGTGAATGACTCTACCTATACCCATAGTCACATGTGAGTTTTTTTTAAAACAAACTGAACAAGGAAAAGCGCCGGCAAAAAAATATCACACACTTGACTAGGTTCAAACTTTTCCTAATGCTCCTGGGTTTCAAGCCCTGGACTTCTTACAGCATTATTCCGAACATCCAGTAGTACTAATATATTAAAACATCAGTCAAAGCGATTTTTTCCTAAGTCATAGTTATTCCAGCTAAATGAAAAGTTTCTCAAATCAGTTAAGTAGCTCGTGGCGACAAATTTAAATGTTGAGTGTACACTGTGTACATGTTGCGGCAGACCACCGGTATAGTAATTTGATGGTGTCGTCGCAATATGGGCAAGTAATTTATGATTTACCAAGTCAGCATAGCAATGAGACGATTAGTCGTAACGGGCCGACACAATCATAGACAATGAACTAGGTGAATAAAATTACATTCAAGTGGCTCCATGAAAAGAATAATAAAGCTTTTTCAGTCATATAGTTTTACAAATTGATTTATATGAGTGATTATTAGAACCCGAATATAAAGCACAAGAGTTATTGAAAAAAAAACTTCCAATACACAATGACTGAAAGGCAACCCAAAAAAAACTTTTAACTTGTAACGTCCCTTTTTCTGTTATTCAAAATATGCATATATATATATTCAATAATTATTATTTACTTTAACCCTACAGGTCATTAATTGCTAGATAATCGTATTCTTAAATATGTAACAATTAATTACTACATTATAATTGCTCCAAATAACTTTTGACTAGATTGTAAACGCGTGCTTGTTGAAAGTGTTTAGTTATATCGCGTTTGTGCGACTGTTCCACTTAGGTAATGTAAATGTTTTTCAGTGATATAAACGTGCGCTGTACGTTTACACCTCATACGACCTCTATAATAGTAGCAGAAAAAAAAATGAAAAACAAAAATGACGTTATTTCTTTTTTCACAGCTAATTCGCTTTTTGACTGATCATCTCTTTGCTGTGTCTACCTAGGAGTGAGAGACTTCTATAGTACAGCGTGAAAGCTTTATCGTGAATCGAAATATTTTAACTCCATACACATGACTAACAATTACTTGCACCGATAGTTAATTTAATTTAGTATATTAATGAGTGATGATTGAAACCGCTGACTGATAAGTTTATTTATTTATTTAAGTTCTGGAGGATATCATACATTAACGCAATGCCACCAGGAACTTCTTGACATTACAGCTCTATGCTTTTTCTGATTTGTAATCGAATCGCTCAAGGTACATCAATAATCAAAATTTAAACCTCATTATTGATGCCGACCACGTGAAGCCGAACCATCGTCTAGTAATTTCCAAGGGCGAAGAACAATAGTCAGGGGAGGTGATTTGCATGATCCCAGTAGACATTTAGTGAACGAGTAAGTATATGCGGCACATTTGCATGCCCGAAACAGAAGCTACCGAGGACAGGTACGTTGGCGCCACTAGCGGTGATGTAATTCAATGTAAGTACTCAACTCTTGAGACTACAAAATGTGAATATAAAATTCATGCGTCGTAATTTGGGCGTTCGACATTTAATACAATATTGCACCTACCCTGCCCGGTGCGCGCCAGGAATGTGTCTTGGTTCTAAATAACCAAACACGTGTTGCAGTTAAGTTTACACAGCTTGCGATGTTCTTTACAAAATTTATATGTAGAAAAAGCTTTTCACCTTAAAAAATGTGGACAGTATCAAAATAAATTCTTTTGGGAGGTGGAAGAATGCCGCCGTTTTAACTGACGTTTAACCAAGAAAGGCTTTAAAAAATGTGTTATTTAAATTTTTACACGGTTTTGTTCATGAATATTTACTACCCTACCTACTTAGCTAGGTACACCTTTAAAAATGTAAGATATAAAAATTAACACATTTGGTGCACCGACAAGAAGTTATATTTTCATTATCAACAGATCAAGCAAGCATACTCCCAAAGGTGCAAGCAATAATGCAAGCAAGTTATTTACCTAGTTTAAATATAGATCACTTCCCACTTGTAAATCATTAGACACATTGGTTGAATTGAGATTCTGGGATTTTACAAAATCCCCGTGGGAATCCCCGCAAATTACACCGTGGTTTTCATTGACGTTGCATTAAAAACAACCATCCCAAATTTCATTACTCTAAGCTCAGCGGTTGTTATTTCGAGATTTTATCCCTATCCCGTAGGAATATCGGGATAAAAGGTAACCTATGATTTATTCCAGATGTCCAGCTATCTACATATCCAATTTTATCCAAATCAACTTATCCGACAAAAATACGATGGTAAAACATTATTCACTATATCTGTATATATAGTACATTGTGCATTAAGGGGCGTAAGAAGGGGATTACTAACGAGAGTCTATGAGAAGCCCGACGCCGGAGGCGGAGGGCTTTTAATGACTCGAGTTCGTAATCCCCTTACGGCCCGTGATACACACAATGATTTTCTTCACATTGCGAGGAAAAAATTACAAAAAAATAAATTATTTTGTGCCCAAACACTTCATAGCTCAGCAAAAGAAAGACGCTAAGAAAACAACTGAATTAGATAATTGCTACCCGCCAATACTGCAAAATTCGAAAATCGAAGTATTTATCGTACCGTCCCTCTCACTCTCGTATTAAATAATATTAGCGTCAGGAAAACGATATGAACTTCGATTTTCGAATTTCGTGGTAGCCCCCCTGATTGTCACTTTTTTCGAGTCATCTACCATAGATAATACTAAGAACCGTGTTTAGTTTAGAATTCGAATGATCTTACGGCCAGATTATTCAAACATGCTAAAAAAGTGAATGCAAAATAATTGTATATAAATTTAAAATATAAAAATGACGAAATTTCATGGAGCGTGGCAAATTTTTATGGTCTAAAATTGGGTTATAGCTAAGTTTTAAAGACGTAAATAAAACGTTGGCTGACTAGAAACCTCTTTAGTCTGAAATGACGTAGGTACCTACTAACTTTTTAAAACTAAAGTCATAACTCCCTTGGGGAGGAAAACTATACGTAAATCCATAATTCCCGCGGGAACAATTGAGGCAATTGTCCTTTAGTATACAGGCACGGAATAATATCATTGACGAGCAAGTGTGATGAAAAGTATGTTACTAAATTAAAGCCACTCACTTCCATCCCGTGGAGTATCTCGAAAAGAGCCATATTTCGTTGCTGTGCGGCCGAAAACAATGGCATCGTTTTCGCGCCCTCTGACAGTTACATGGCCTCTGTAAAAAAAAATACATTTAAACCTAAAATCCCGTACTTATTTAGAATTATGGACCTATTACGAGTAATATGTGTATAGGCATAATTATGTAGCCTAGCCAGATCTAAAAATTTTATCAAATTATAATCAAGCAATACCACATAAAAGAGCGGATTTTTTTAATGTTTACGCCAAAACTGACACATTTTTAACAGACTTGTTATAACACCCCTTTTTTGCGACGAGGGTTAAAAAAGGAGATAGAAAGGTGGTTTCCGATTCAGGTGTATTTTTTTTATATTTGTTACCACAGAACTCTGTCATTTATAAATCGATTATATGTTACCAAAATTGTTTTTTTTTTTGGAAAGGGAATACTACCTACTAATACGGTATTTGACAACTCCTGAATTTGCCATATCTTAATATTATTATTAAAATATAGATGTACAGACAGTGTTTAGCGAAGAGAAAACTTAATTCGGTTGAAAATTGGATTTATAGTGATTTTTTGAAAAATCTATATACCTGTCTCTTTCTCAAACGCTTTTCTCTATGCAGCAAGTATGGCGCTACTGGCCTGTGACGTCACATGCCAGTATGTCTTTCTCTGTCTAATCTTGAATTTCAAACCTTTATAACTTTGCTATTTGTAAAGGTAGCTTAATAATTGTTTCTCTATTCGATAGCAGGCATTGTGTAGTTTTAATTTATAAAACATATACAAAATAGTCAAATACCGTATTGGGTCCCGTTGTCACCAAGCCAGGGGGACCAGTCAAGATAACTCTTCAAATATTATAGAGACGCTTATGGTGATACATGGTATATTTTTAGTCATTTTTTTACTGGCGTGATATGGAAGAATATGGCAATAATTTTGTAGGGTTATGTATATTTAATGGACTAAAAGAATTTCTTTTCTCACTCGCGACCTTATGATAGCTAAGCTTATGCAAGATACGAGTATGCGTGTTTATGCAGTTCCTCCACCTCCACACTGTAAGAACACACACAGATCACACAAACGTACACCATGCTACCAGATGTTAAACTCTGTCCAGATGTTAGATATCTATGATATCTTGCATAAGCTTAGCTATCATCAGGTGCCTCTTGGATTTTTTTTTCGATTTTTTAACGATATTTTTTTGATAATATTCGTTATCTTTTTTAGAAACTGGTTTTCGCGAACCATGTCAGTGTCCAATTAGTAGGGTTACAATTAACAAACCACTGTCTGTCAATAAGCAACTAACAAGCAACAATCAGACTTCAATTAAAGTCCTCCTCTTGTCTTGTATTACAAGTTTCGGTATCGCAATGTCTCGGCGATATTGATATTCTCTACCGCTAGTCTAGCAACTCAATCGTTAAATCTGGCTAAGTTTTGCGATATTTCATAAATTTCACCCTTTTTTATCAGTTTCACAAACATAGGTACAAAAACAAAATAAACAACCGACAACATTACCTCTGCTGATTTTTCAAAATACAAGTCTCAATAATCTCAGCAATGACAAAGCAAAACTTTGCACCGTGCCTAGGTAGCTACTTCAAAGGGTTTAAAATTTAACATAGTGAAAGCCTTGTTCCAATATTCTCGACGCGGTGGCTGCTGAAACTAGCAGAAAGTTAAAATATTTACAATGCGGTCGAAAACACGCGGCCTCGTACCGAATTCGTATTCTAATTCTAAACACACGTTATAGAAAATAAGCAACCCTTTGCTAAATTAGTTCATGCAATGCAAAGCGAAACATGGCAGTAGCAACTATCGCGGTTTTTTTTTTAGATTAGATGACACAAGCGATATTTTTATACCCGAAGGAGGGTTATTTACTCGCTCAGACGTTCTCCCAACACAAATTAAATACGAGTTCCAGTAAAGTCCACTGCACTAAAATATGTAAAATTATGTCAAAAATTGCCGTTGGATGAGCCTTTGCGATTGCAAAAATTTCAACGCCACGAGTATAACTAACTTCGTTGTTTTACAAAAACCGGCCATCCGAGGCTTCCGTATATATTATGTACGTAAAATACTAAAATAACTACCGTGGTATTTGGAAATAAAATTAAAAATGAAATCATTTATTCTGTAGGTCGCAAAGGGCTCTTTTACATTCCAATTTTTAAATGGTTAGTGCCCTTCCGTGTTTCGTTCATAGATGTGCATATGCATACGTACTAGATTTCAGCTTAATCGGTTCAGTACATTCTGAAAAAAACTGGCTGTGACATGACAGATAGACGATACGAGTGATCCCTTAGTGATCCTATAAGGATGCTGTTAAGTAATTAAATTAATAAAATGTACATCATCTTATTAGGATAAACATATATTTAGAATGACAGTCCAAGTCATCAACAACTGTAACTAAGAAACCATTCAAATCAAATATGTGACACGCCTCCGCCGTGAATCAGAGGAGCAGGGAGTAGCTGGTCCAGGTGTCGGATCCACAGGAGTCCGCTGTCTGTCCTAATCTGATAATGTAGCTGTCCGAGACGGCGGACTACAATGCCAAACTCCCATTTGGTTTTCGATACCGAATAGTCCCTTGCTTGGACTCTGGCTCCGGGACTGAACTCTCTCCCGTCTGTACCGTGTCGAGGCTGTCTGGGGGGTGGTTTAGGAACTGCTCTGATCTTGGCAGCCAATCTTGTTCGTATTTCCCTTCCGAACATAATGACATATGGAGAGTCTCCTGAGGAAGTTGGTGTAGCTCGAAGAACATGTTTCACTAAACGGATTTTCTGTGATATATCGCCACTCTCCCCCTCTAATTTATGCAGTGCTCGTTTGGCAATCTGTACGAAACGTTCCGCTTGCCCGTTTGTAGCCGGGTGATACGGGGCAATTGTTTTATGTGCAATACCAGAGGTATGTAGGAAGTTTTCAAATTCTTGGGAGACAAATTGTCTCGCGTTATCTGATACTACTGTATAAGGTAATCCAAAAGTATCAAATAATCCATCTAATTTCTGAATACAGAATGAGCTTGTCATCGTTTTAGTAGGAATTATTTCCACCCATTTTGAAAAGGCGTCCACTACAATAAAAAGTTGATAGCCAGATATAGGCCCTGCAAAATCAATATGAATTCTTTGCCAAGGCCCAGTTGGATCTTCCCAATGATGTAGTGGGGCTTTAGGAGGTTCATTTTGATGTAATCTACAAGTTCGACATGATTTCACTTTAGTTTCGATATCTTTATCAATATTTTTCCAATATACGAAGCTACGAGCAAGAAGTTTCATTTTTAAAATCCCAATATGGCCAATGTGAAGTTCTTCTAAAATTTGTTGCTGTAATTTTCGAGGAATTATTACTCTCGTACCTTTTAGAATGCAGTCATTTTGCAGTGTCAATTCGTTATCATTGTATCCTGATTCTCTAAGTGAATTTCCCGATTGTAGCGTTTGAAACAAGTTCCGTAGTTCGGGGTCTTCTTTTGTTTCTTTGGAAATAATTTCGGGTGAAATGTTTAATGTGTTTATCTGCCTTAGTTGGAATATGGAATGTTGGTCAATATTACTGTCGTTAACTTTTTCAACAGGAAATCGTGAGAGGTAGTCTGCATTGGAATGCTTAGAAGAACTTCTATATTCAATATTGTAGTCAAATCCAGATAGAAAATGTGCATAATGGAATAGCCTCATTGTACTCAGTGTTGGTAAGGTTTGATGTGGATGGAAAATTGAAGTCAGTGGCTTGTGGTCTGTGATAAGGGTAAACTTGCGACCATAACAGTAGTGAAAGAATTTCTTTAATCCCCAGAATATAGCAGTTGCTTCTTTGTCGATTTGACTGTATTTCTTTTCACTATTAGTTAGAGATCTAGAGGCAAATGCTATTGGGCGATCTGAGCCATCCGGTAGTCTATGGCTGAGTACTGCACCCAGTCCTGTAGGTGACGCATCTGTTGCTAAAATTAATGGTTTTTCTGATCGAAGTGTAATAAGACTCTTTCACTAAGTATTGCAGTTTTGACATTCTTGAAGCTTTCTTCGCATTTCGGAGACCAAATAAATTTTGTTCCTTTCTTCAGGAGTGCATTTAAAGGGCTTGTAATAGATGCAAGGTTAGGTATAAATTTATTATAGTAATTTGCCATACCCAAAAAGGTTCGTAGTTCGTTTACATTCGTCGGACGTTGTGCGTTGAAAATTGCTTTGACTTTATCTTGATTCTTATGCAATCCGTTTTTGTCAATTGTATGTCCCAAGTAATTAATACTTCTTTTGAAAAAGTGACATTTTTCCTTATTAACTCGAAGGTTACTTTCTTTGAGTTTCTCCAAGACTTGTCCAAGCCTACAAAGTAATTCTTCTTCTGTAGAGCCCTGTATAATAATATCATCGAAAAAGCATTTTACTCCATCTATACCAAGTAATAATTGGTCCATAAACTTTTGCCAAAGGCTAGGGGCAACTTTAACTCCAAACATGAGCCGGTTTACCTTAAAAGTACCTTTATGTGTGCTTAAGGTTTGTAATAAGGCACTTTCTTCATCCATCACCATGTTCAAGTATGCTTGTGTGATGTCCAAGGTACAGAACAGTTGCCCGCCATTCATTTCAGCTAAAATATCTTCAATTATTGGAATTGGGTATTGTTCGTCTTTTATAACTTTGTTTAAAGTAATCTTGTAGTCAGCACAAAGTCTGATGCTGCCGTTAGGTTTGACTATCGGAACGACAGGTGTGCCCCAGTCTGAGTGGTCTATCTTTGTAATAATCCCTAATTTTTCAAGGCGGTTTATTTCGTCATCTACTTTGGTTCGTAATGCGTAAGGAATTCTACGAGGTTTGATAAAGATCGGTTGTGAGTTTTCTGTAAGAGTGAGGTGGCCTCGAATGTTTGGAATTTCGCCCAAATTTGAATTAAATACAGTGGAATCGTACTCTTCTAGTAATTTTTCTAGTTTCGGTATGTTTTCACATTGTTGGACGGTTCTCATATCGGCAAGCGTGATGTTGAACTCTTTCATCCAGCTTCGGCCGAGGATAGGGTCAACATTCTTGTCTATTATGTATAATTTTCCGTAGAAAGTCTGATTTCCATAGGTGCATTTGACATATACCACACCAGTGGGCTTAAATACTTCACCTGTGTAAGTTCTTAGCTTCATGTTAGTCGTGAAAACTTTCTTTTTAATGTTGAGCTTTTTATAATCTTTTAATGATATAGTAGAAAGTGTAGCGCCAGTATCAAATTCCATATTGACTCTTGTACCTTCAATTTCAATCGGTATAATGTATTTGTCAGAGATTTCACTTTTTACTAAGTTGATCTCCGCTGTGCTGTCGGCGCTGAGGCTGCTTGTAGAGTTATCCAGTAAGTTTGTGTTATTACTTCTACGTCCTTGTAAGCAGACTCGAGCTAAGTGGCCTTCTTTTTGGCACTTGCGACACGTGCTTTTTATGGCGCCACATTCATTCGCTTTGTGATCGTTTTTACCACATCGATAACATTTGCCCTTCAGGTCTTTGATGGTTTGTGGATTTGAAGCGTATCTTGGTGCTTTCGATACTTTATTCATATTGTCAAAAGATGTATGACGAATTGATACAGACATGGTTGAGTTTTCAGTTTTTCCCTTTTCCATCAACGTGGCGGTATCCACTAAATTAGAAAACAGTGTGGTTTCCTTCTGTTGTAATATTTTTGTACGAATATCTCCATCTTTTAATCCCCGTATAAACTGTAGTGATAAGAATGATTCAACTGTAGGTTTTTGCAGTGTGTACATTTGAATTCGCAATTTAGAGATAACTTTTTCAATTCTGACGCGTAGATTGCAATTGTTTCATCGGCTTGTTGTAAACGTGATATAAAATTATGTTGCGACGCCCATATGCTTGGTTTCGGGTCAATAAATTTATCCAAAATATCTGTAATTTCTTCAAAAGTCTTATCGATCGGTTCTTCGGGAGAACACAGGTCATATAATCTTTCGTGGATATCTGGAGGTAAAGTAGACAGTAAGGTATAAACTTTCGTTTTAGGATGAGTGATGTTATTTAGTAGGATATAAACGGAAAGCCGCTTTATGAAATTTTTGAAGGTCTCTTTGGCTTGAAATGGTTGAAAATTAATTCTTGGTTGTGCCTCATGATGGGCATTCGTGACGGAGGTTACTTGAGTAATAGGAGGTATGTTACTTTCATTTTTGTATAGGTTTATCAGTCGTAAAATTTTGTGCGTAACTTCGTATAAATCTCGTCAATCTCATACCTGTATGCCATTTCTGCCTCAAGATCCTCCTCTTCCGTCTCCTCTTCTATTCGACATTGTATATTTTGTAAGCCATCGTAAGTATTTGTAGTGTAAGAAGTCGGGTTTCTAGTTCTTCGTAAGTATGTAAGTTTTGTTCATCTTGAAATGCGTTGTTCGTTTTAGTTAGTACACCGCGTAGGGTGACACGCGCACGTTTTCCTTTCTTCAAATCAAACGACATCGTCGCCAATTTGTTAAGTAATTAAATTAATAAAATGTACATCATCTTATTAGGATAAACATATATTTAGAATGACAGTCCAAGTCATCAACAACTGTAACTAAGAAACCATTCAAATCAAATATGTGACAGATGCTGTTTTTCCTTCGAGGCATGGAACCCTAGAAACTTAGGTACCTATGGAACGTCGGGCGAATAATATTTTACTAAGTAAACGGACACGGAGAAATATGGTAGGTAACCGTTGCGCAAATAATAACTAAAGAATATACAATACAATAACTCTTTATTGCACACAAACACATAGTAGGCAGTACAGAAAACACAGGTATATGGAGATTTAAAGGTAAGCAATAGGCGGCCTTATCACTTCAGAGCGAAATAATTATAATTATTATTTTTATTATTATTTATTAATTATAATAATATACTTTAAAAAATAAAATTTTGCTGCACTCGATAACGTATTTAAAGACCAATGACTACTGAAGTTATCAAACGATGCTTAGTCTATACAGGTGTTCAGTGTTTAAACTAGAGTTACGAAGTGTGCGCACGTTGTAAATACCAGTATGGTGTAGACAGTGGATATGGCGGGAACAGAATACCATTTAATTATAGCATTAGGTTGAAATTTTTAAACGGTTGGAAAAACGGACCGTAACAATTTATCTTAAAGTAGGGTAAGCATATTTGGACATACCTAAAGGTAGCATTCCGTTCTTAGCGACCGCGACGCACGTCCGCGACTGGGTCGCGGGACCTACTGCTAAGTATGAATTTATATGAAGCACTAAACAAATGCCACGACCGCGTCGCGCGACCCAGTTTGTTTAGTGCTCTATATAAATTCATACTAAGCAGTAGGTCGCGCGACCCAGTCGCGGACGCGCGTCGCGGTCGCTAAGAACGGAATACTACTTTAAGTCCTCCTTTGTGTTCCTCTTTATATTTAAACTCATGTTATGCTTATGCATGTTGTGATAGGCTGATTTTAAGCAATTTTTTTTTATTGTAGGCTTAAAATAAATCGCTCTCAAAATAGTATGAAACAAAGACAAATATTGCTTTAGTGTGATCGCTATTATTATTTATTACAGGTAGGTGTACAGCCACCAGCACCATTATGTGACACAACAAGCGTGCATAAATATCTGATACGACTCTATTTCTATGGCCGGAAGGACGTGTCAGATATATTTGCACGCTCCGCTGTGGCAGATATTAATGCTGGTGACTGTACGACATAAGGATTTTTATTTCAAACGGATATAGTATAGTTAAAACCTAATTTTGGTAACTAAAACAAAAAACTTAAGAATATGACCTCTTGTATGTAGTAGTGCACAGAATTGATGTATTTAAGTCATTTTTTAAATGTCGAACGTCGACTTACCAATGCGTTACTACTACATACAACAGGTCATCTTCTTATTACCTATAACAAAAAAGAAATCATTCCACACCCTTTGCCTACGTGACTTCAGCCCATAACGTTAAGCGATACCAAAGCATCTTTGTTGCGTTATCTCCCCACGCTGAACTCACGCAGACATCAATTACCTATCTACTTAAGTTTTTCATGATAAATTCGAATTAATATTATTTAAATGTGTTTAGGTGGTCTGTTCACAGAACTTTAAGAAAAATAAACGATACAGATGCGATAACGCACACAGTTTTTTTGTGTGGTGTGATTACTTTGAAGTTGTACGCATAGAACTACCTACATTGAAATGTTTGACTTGGTATAAAAATGGTAATTGTGTTAAAACATTTTTAAATGGCTCCTTGTTCTCCGTGACCTCTGTCTTGACTTCCCTGAACTCTCGGCGTAATTAAATCAGTGTTTATTCATAAAGTCACTTCAAGATTGATATTACGAAATCCAGTTTTACAGCTACATGAGTAAATCAGTATTTTCACATTGTAAGTGCAGAAGATAAAGGAGCAGGCAGTATTATTTGTATTTAGTTAATCATAAAACATACATACACATAATAAAGAAGACTTTTACAGCAATAAATATTTAAAAAGGTCCGAAAAACTAGAACGGCCCGAGATCCATCAAAATTCGTCATCGTGTGGAGGAGGTTAAAGGCCAACCATAATATTTTGTGCAATGCTCCGCGATCTCGCCCCCGCTCGGCTCGACCCTTCGATGCCACGAATTCATTTGGAGGGACCGAGGTCCTATTTCTTACATGGAGGGGTAACCAAAAATGTAGTTCACGAATCAAAAACTGTGTGGACAACAGAATTTTTTTATCCTATCATTCATAGCTTGGGGTAGAATCAGTTATTTTTTTGCGTTTTAGGATTTTAGTACCTTATTTTATAGTTGGGGCAATAGCCAATACTAACATAACCTAACCTAATAAACATGAATTACCAAAAAAAATTGGTCCGGTTAGGTTAGAACTGTGACCACAACAAGCTAAAAATGACTAGAGTATGTAAAATAAATGCTATTAAGATAAAGCAGCAATAAATAAAGCAGATTTGTATGCACGATATTTTAATTTTCGACATTCAAATATGTTGACATTTACAACATACATATATTGGCTATCGATAATTTTACTCATTCGATATTTTAATCAATCGACATTTCAATCTTAGACATTTTGACCATAGGTATAACAACTTTCGATATTTTGAACATCGACATTTTAACCGTAGGCATTTTAATTTTCGATATTCGATATTCGGTAGTGTATGACAAACACCTTTTTAATGACTGTAGCATTTGATTGCCTTGACTTAGTTAGAGGTTTGATTTTTTCACAGCTTTCGGGAATATTGACCTGAGTTTAGGGTTTTGATTTCAACTCGATACCTATACTCCGTGCGTTTCCGAGCTAAAGGGTCTTGACAGATAGACGGACGGGTTCGGGAAGGGTTCCATTTTTTCCTTTTGAGGTACGGAGCCCTAAAAAACACTTGTTCCGGCGCTTTTCAAATTTCGACCTATTTACTTGACCACCAAAAAGATGGACAGATGATATCCGGCAACAAGCTGGCGTAAACTGGATGCGAGTGGCAATGAATAGACAAGACTGGAAAAGATGGACAGATGATATCCGGCAACAAGCTGGCGTAAACTGGATGCGAGTGGCAATGAATAGACAAGACTGGAAAAGATGGACAGATGATATCCGGCAACAAGCTGGCGTAAACTGGATGCGAGTGGCAATGAATAGACAAGACTGGAAAAGATGGACAGATGATATCCGGCAACAAGCTGGCGTAAACTGGATGCGAGTGGCAATGAATAGACAAGACTGGAAAAGATGGACAGATGATATCCGGCAACAAGCTGGCGTAAACTGGATGCGAGTGGCAATGAATAGACAAGACTGGAAAAGATGGACAGATGATATCCGGCAACAAGCTGGCGTAAACTGGATGCGAGTGGCAATGAATAGACAAGACTGGAAAAGATGGACAGATGATATCCGGCAACAAGCTGGCGTAAACTGGATGCGAGTGGCAATGAATAGACAAGACTGGAAAAGATGGACAGATGATATCCGGCAACAAGCTGGCGTAAACTGGATGCGAGTGGCAATGAATAGACAAGACTGGAAAAGATGGACAGATGATATCCGGCAACAAGCTGGCGTAAACTGGATGCGAGTGGCAATGAATAGACAAGACTGGAAAAGATGGACAGATGATATCCGGCAACAAGCTGGCGTAAACTGGATGCGAGTGGCAATGAATAGACAAGACTGGAAAAGATGGACAGATGATATCCGGCAACAAGCTGGCGTAAACTGGATGCGAGTGGCAATGAATAGACAAGACTGGAAAAGATGGACAGATGATATCCGGCAACAAGCTGGCGTAAACTGGATGCGAGTGGCAATGAATAGACAAGACTGGAAAAGATGGACAGATGATATCCGGCAACAAGCTGGCGTAAACTGGATGCGAGTGGCAATGAATAGACAAGACTGGAAAAGATGGACAGATGATATCCGGCAACAAGCTGGCGTAAACTGGATGCGAGTGGCAATGAATAGACAAGACTGGAAAAGATGGACAGATGATATCCGGCAACAAGCTGGCGTAAACTGGATGCGAGTGGCAATGAATAGACAAGACTGGAAAAGATGGACAGATGATATCCGGCAACAAGCTGGCGTAAACTGGATGCGAGTGGCAATGAATAGACAAGACTGGAAAAGATGGACAGATGATATCCGGCAACAAGCTGGCGTAAACTGGATGCGAGTGGCAATGAATAGACAAGGCTGGAAAAGATGGACAGATGATATCCGGCAACAAGCTGGCGTAAACTGGATGCGAGTGGCAATGAATAGACAAGACTGGAAAAGTAGAGAGGAGGCCATGTCCGAAGATGGGCGTTATAAGGGCTGTTATAGATAGATGGAGATGAAAGTTCTTAAGGAATTAAGTATATTAATAGGAAATATATGTAGCTATGCTTAGTAAAAATGCCGTCTCAATTATAATCCTACCTTCCTAACTTACAATAAAGGACGTAAGGTGTCAAGAGTTCACTATAATAATATTGATTTATTCAGAAAAGTTGTGGTACAATTAAAAAAAATACAATCTTTTGATAAAATCTACGTAATACGTGTGCCTGAACTAAGGTTACTAAGTGAACCCTGTATCTCAGGCTAACGAGCATATTTACAAACTAAAATAATCACATAGTAAATAAACAATGTACACGGTATATGGAACTATGAAGAATTAGTCCTTTTGTGTTGGCAGGATAGAACACATGTCGTATTGCTAAAATGTAAAAACATTGAATCTTGATTAAATCTGGTCGCGGGCCGGACTGGGCCCGTGGGCCGCTATTTCCCCATCCCTGACCTATACTGAGCCAGTGTCCGATTCAAAACCGCAGTGACACATAATATTATAATCGTACTTAATAATATTGTTGTGTCTTGTGTAGTGTAATGTTGTCTATTGTTGTGTTGTGAATAAATGTATTTCTTTCTTTTGGTGTTTGGTATGAGGCTTTGTGCATATCTAGGTTAGAAATATCCCAATCAACACGTTTGGTTCATCTTTGTCCAGAGGGATTGTTGCGTAAAGATTCTCTTAACGCAAACTCCTTATCTCGCCAGATGCAAAAAACTGTAACTGGTCATAGTTGTCAACATGTCAAAAGACCCACAGATCCACTATCTCCAAAAAAATGGCCACAGACATCAAAATCTCATTTTACATCTTTGATTGGATTTTGGAAGAACAAAAAAATAGTTTATATTTATAGCAATGTATTAAAATAGGTTATTATTGGTAAACCGTAGAAGTTTCTATGTACTATTATTGGCAGAATAGGTATCCGAAATAAATTAAACTTCCCAGTCTATTCCACGCGGACGAAGTCGCGGGCAAAAGCTAGTAGTTTATATTTATAGCAATGTATTAAAATAGGTTATTTTTGGTAAACCGTAGAAGTTTTTGTGTACTATTATTGGCAGAATAGGTATGCTAAATAAATTAAACTTTTCAAAGTTACTATTCCACGCGGACGAAGTCACGGGCAAAAGCTAGTATATGTATATTATGTAACATCTTGAAAGACCCATACTGCAATAAATGAATGAATTATTATGAATTATTTTCAGTACGTAATAAGTGCAAAGTACCTATACGATCTTCTCAACTTAAAATTACAGATGTTTCATACAAGTAACTCTCTTCTTCACAGTTGGAAGGCGAACACTAAAAGAAATCGAAATTCAGAAATTGACTTTCTCGAATTTCCGAGTGCGCAGGAAATCTGATATGGCAGTCAAGAAAAAAAGCCTTATAATTACTGGCTGACTTACGCCCTATCCCGTGGGAATTTATAATGCTCCGTTCCTTATTGCACGCATACGTGATAAATGGCGCCCTATGTAAAATTTTAAACTCCTTTCCAGTAATTTCAGCTCTGCCTTGATGTATCAACAGTAATTCAGTCATATTCTTACTTTATATATACATGATACCCTTAACTACTCTACCCTCTTACTCTACTATTTATTGCCTTTGCTCTCCTTTTTGTGTATTTGTATTTATTTTTATTTTATTTTTATGTGCAATAAAGAGTTTACATACATACATACGAGTACATACGTAAATGTTGTTGTGCCTTGATAGATCAGTCAGTCAGGATAAAAAATAAATAAAAGCTGTTTATTTCAGTAAAAAAAACACGTACATTTCTTAACTACTAATCTTTAATTAATAGGATTGTTGCAGTCAATGTTTATAATATTACTTGATTATTTGGAATGAATATATACAATAACAAACGATGTTTTAAGTCTAGAAAATATAGAGTTGACTCCGTGCTTTAATATCCATCATCAAACTAAGCTCTCCAGCACTTAACATGCTTGTCACGGCTCCGGCTCCAATAGATTTTAAATATAGAGTTGCCTCCGTGCCTTACGTAATAGCCATCATCAAACTAAGCTCTCCAGCACTTGACATGCTTGTCACGGCTCTGGCTCCAATAGATTTTAAATATAGAGTTGCCTCCGTGCCTTAATAGCCATCATCAAACTAAGCTCTCCAGCACTTGACATGCTTGTCACGGCTCTGGCTCCAATAGATTTTAAATATAGAGTTGCCTCCGTGCCTTAATAGCCATCATCAAACTAAGCTATCCAGCACTTGACATGCTTATCACGGCTCTGGCTCCAATAGATTTTAAATATGTATAGAGTTGCCTCCGTGCCTTAATAGCCATCATCAAACTAAGCTCTCCAGCACTTGACATGCTTGTCACGGCTCCGGCTCCAATAGATTTTCAGGGTTCATTTAATATTTCATTCAACTTAAAAGTAGTGGAACAAACAACGATAAAATAATCTTGGAAATTTATCACATTTAGGTGTATGCAACTCGAAACGTACTTAATTAAAAACCCGGCTGTTTCCGTGTAGTCCTCAATAAGACGCTCTCTCTAGGTACAAGTGGGAGAACAATATTTAAAAAAGAAAAAACATCCTACCATTGCCAGAACCCTGAAGAAACTCAACTTACCGTATACTCATATGGCCAGTTGCTATCTGCTATGCTATTCTACTAAAGAACAGTGGATCTACCATTCACATTAATCTCACGTTTTAAATTGATACAAGTGAATTCATCCGTTTGGATCCCCTTGACGCTAGTTAGTTACGAGTTTTTTGGGGGTCCATAACTCAGTTGCGTAAAACGGAACCCTTATATAATCACTTTATTGTCTGTCTGTCTTTAAGTACGTGTCCGTCTGCTCGCCCGTACGTCCGTTAAGACCATTTTCTCTGGAACGCGTGGAGCAGTGAAATATAGGTACAGTCAGTATGAGATGATGTTTCCTTCCACACAAATTGCCGGGGAATCAAAACCTATTGGGTACTTCCAGTTTTCCTTGAAAGTAGAAATTTGGTATGAAGGTAGCTCTTAAAGCACAACCAATACCAAAAATCCCGAAACTCTTTTTAATGTCTGCCTCCCTTGCCTATGTCACTAACTAATATAAAATGAGCCCACACTGTGAACATTTTATAAGGAGCAAGCTCTGCTCACATTGGATATTCATAGATAACTACTAATTCATAGAGAACTACATAAGTACCTAGTTTTAGAAAATTAATGTAAAGTTTTTGAAAATAAATACAAATATATACTCATAAACATAAACGGCACAGGACAAAATGAACCATGCAAAGTAATTATTTATTTATTTTATATTGGTACTTAGAAAAATAAATTATTTATGGACGCTACTTCGGAGCTCAAATATATCGTGAAAATTATCACTAATTGCTAGAATATGTAACGAACATAAAATATTACAATTTCATTCACATACTTTGCGTACCTTGCTTACAAAATCGAAAGAAAAATTAGCTAAAAAACGAATGTCTAACTAAACGAATGCTAATCTTACCTTGAGATCAAGATCCATAACGAGGTGTTTCCCGAAGGATGTGCCGCCGGTCTTCTGTATGTGCAGGAAGACCATGACGTCGTGGGCGTTGAGGTCGAACCGGAAGTCGTCGTGAAGTACTTCGTCGTAGGACAAGCCGCGCTGCGCCACGGCGTCCGGCAGCGGCCGCCCGGGCGCCTCCGCGTACGACAGCGCCAGCGGCTCCGCGCGCTCCCGCGGGCTCACCGCGCAGACCTGCACAAGATATCATCTACGTTTACAAACTCATATGGGCAAAGACATCTAGCAGCGACACTCTAGGGCTATAACAAATTTCGATTAAATGTATACTTTTCTTCCCAAGGGTAGATATAGATTAAAAAATAAAAAGGCATTGGATGTCAGTGGAACACATACGTATTCAGCCTATACGGCATTTACATGATATAATTATTGAGATTTTTTCTTAATTAATTAGCCATACATATTACAAATTTTATAATGCAAGTCAAATATTATTAAATTATTTTCATTAGTTTCTTATACGCAGACGTATAAAACAAAAGAGTTAAGAAATTGTTAGGAAAAAAATAATTGGTAGGTAAATGACAATGGTATATGTCCCCACAGCCTATCTCTGTACAGCTTAACTCCTTGTTACAATTTGATAATGATAACTTACTAATTTTAGAAATAAATTGACTAAAATTCTTATTTTATCTACTGTTTGTCTCTAATCATTATTTTGAACATTTCAAATTTCGTTAAATAATTTATTGCTAACAATAAAGTCAGTTAATTTTTTTAAATGACCACATTGACCTTCAACCTATGCTTAAAAAAAAAGATACATTGTCTTCTATGAATTGCACATTTTTTTTCTAATCAATTTAGTTTTTTTTATTCCATATTTTTTTTCTCATATACTTACATTATGTATTATGTTTATTTTTTTACTTTCCTTGTAGTTGAAATGAAAAGCAGAGTGTTTAACTCGGGAAAAACATCAATATCACACTCGAAATATTGGCACCCGAGCTTATCTCGAGTGATATTGGTTCTTTTCCTCCCTTGTTGAATAATCTACTATTTATAACGTTTTAAACTTTCGGGATTCTCACTCATAGTCAAAATACCATATACGGGACTTATCACGCTATTTTTACACAAGTAATATTTACCTCGACGTTTCGGCAACGTTACAGTTGCCGTGGTCACGAGTAGACTACTCATTCTTCGATTCGAGTGGTCTACTCGTGACCACGGCAACTGTAACGTTGCCGAAACGTCAAGGTAAATATTACTTGTGTAAAAATATCGTGATAAGTCCCGTATATGGTATTTTGAATATGAATCTACTATTTATTTACTAGCTGACACTCCACACTTTACTCCGTGTAATAAAATTCGTCCTATTAAATGCCTTGTTACATTATAAAGTCTTTACTCTACAAGAAATTTTCGCTTTCTTAAAACACAATGATTAACGAATAAATTAAATAACAATCGAAAGCATGAAGCCTATAGAAAATACAAACGTTGGGTTGTCTCTTTTTCTTTGGCATAAATCCTTAGTGGGTTGGCAGGTCTAAGTCGATATTAGTTATTTTCACCCATTTGTACATAAGAGTTCTTTCATTGCAAATTGGTTATACATATATGGGATTTATACCTATACCTATAGATGTAGGGTTGACCCGCAAAAATGTAGTTTGTATGACGGTTGCAGTTTTTTTATTATTTTCTTTCAGAGTTTAGCGAGTAAATTTTTAGCCAACCCACTGGCAAGATATTTTCTGACATACAAAATTTTCTTTAAAATGTTTTATCCATTAAATAGATGGGTGCAGCCCGTTCTTAAACATACCCTTTACTATTTATAAACGCGTTGAAGTAAGAAATTATCACTTAATAGGTTTAACCACTTATTCATCATCCACTTCGTTTCTTAGTTCAACGAGTTTATAATAAGCAGTACTTTTGTTCTTTATTTATGGCATGCTACACAACAAGGAACCCTTGATTTAAAAGGTTTAACGAACGTCAATTGCTAATTGCAATACTAGGCTACGGTGAGATAGGTAGGTATAATGTTGTACGTTCGTAAGCGGCCGCCCCGCCCCGGCGGTACCTCACGAGCCGGGAACTCTACATAAACGTGACCACTCAATCAATCGATTTTGGGGATGGAGATAGGCTTTGCAACTAAATTGCTGGCTATCAAAAAAGAAAAATTGTGCGTCGTGATCAAATCATTGTCTTAAGTTACTCATTTTGTTGTTTGGGGAGGACAGGATATGACCGATGGATTGAGATTAAATAGAATATAGCTCCAACGTACGGAGCAAGCGAACTCAACAATGTTTTTCGCGCGGGTCCATATTGACTCTCATAAAAATCTTATTCGTATTTTTTTATTTTACTACCGATTTGTATTCATAATAATCACTTCATAATTTTTCTCCTCATACTTTTTTGTTCATATTTTTTTTTATTGACATATAAACTCATAACAGACTTCATATCTTTTTTAACTTATTATGTCATTACTAAGAACTAAGAACACATCTCAACTCATAATGTTGTTTTTCAGAAAATTTTCCTTCATAACAGACAAATAGGTATCATAATGTTCTTATTAATAATGGCATTAATAAGAAAACATTTGAACTCATATTGTTTTTCGTAACGGTAACTACCTATTCAAAATAAGTTTTACTTATATCGTTAATTATTTATATTATTATTTAGTACTACTTGAAAAATAAGGTCAGTCCTGGCGCTTCGACGGCTGCTGACGCGGAACGCTCGCTTCACTCGCTCGGCTCGCGCGCTGTAGGGTCACAGTTCTACCTAACACTCCTCCTCGCTTCGCTCGTCGTCGTACCTAACGGAGTCCTTCCATAAATGCATCATTTGGCACCATCGAAAATTTTCCAAGTCCCTGTGCGTCAATAATGCGGATAAATAACTTATGATTAAGAAATATATGAAAACAAATATTAGTATTAATATTTTAGGTATAAGATTTTGTAACTTACAACATGGACTATGTAATTGTCTGAATAAAGAGTTTAATTATTATTAACAAAGTTATGAATATTGGCGTAGAATGATCAGGAGTTTCGATCGTTATAATAGTATAAGAAAATATATGAAAACCAATATTAGTATGAAAAAGTGTATGATTAGTGATATTATGAATTCTGATGATTATGAGTTTCGATCGTTAGTATTAAAAAAAATTAGAAACATTTTCAGACTTTCGATAATAGGACTTAGAAGTTATGTGAAAAAATGCGCACCCTTTTCGCGCACATAAAACTCGCACTCCGTTTGCACAAGATCAACGTTCACTAATTACAAAATATAGATGTAGAGAGTATATGCTTTGTCTGCGATAAACACTGGTGTTGAGTTGAGTAAAGGCTGCTGTTCGTGATGCACTTTATTCAGACACTCTATTAATATTGACTAAACAATATATTAAGTTTATAAGCAAAAAAGAAAATGAATTGACACCTATTTCGGGTAATTCTGACCAATACTGGAAATAATATCACTAATATAATCTAATCACTGTAATCACTTAAGAGCATTTTTTTTCTCTTTCTAACAAATACATAAAAACTATTTTAGTCTTTGTGAGAGTTGTTAAACGGTCGTTATACGGGTTTTCTTTATTTGTTTATAAACGTAGGTTAGGAACGCGTTGTTTAATCCGTCTAGCACAGTATGAAAGCCGAAGTTGCGTGGCGAGACAAAGCGCCTCAAGTCCTCAACCTCAACTCAACCCCTGAACCTCATTCTCGCTATTTGTTCTACTAATGAAGTGGTACAGGGCTGCCGCATATTCGTAATATGACACAATGAGCTGTCGGCAAACCCCTGCGTTACATGTTGGAGGGCTTCGAGCCGTTGTAACGTAAACAGTTCTTTAATTCAAGCGAATCCCGATAATATTTTCATTTACTGCAGAGTTTAGAAACAACTGTAGTAACTGTTTTTAAGTCAGTAGGTGGAAAATCTTACGATTAAAAATATGTACTTAGTCTTGATTAATTTATTAACTGAAGTGCACTAGTGCGGCAATTAGTATAGAACAAAGCGGTTGAAGAGTATTGAAAGAAGTCCACACTCCTGTGACTAGAATAGGTACGGTACTGTGGGGACTGTAGCTAAGTATGAGCTTGGTACATGGAATCTACGCGCGTGGCTTTAAACTCAATTAAATAAAAAGGATATTTCTTCAGTATCTTGTTTTATTTGTTATAATAATACTTTACAAAGATAGATCCAGTCCCTCAGGCCGTCGGGAGCAATCTGCGCTCCACGTACTCGTATACCGCTGACAATCGTCTTTTAAAATCTAATTGTAGAATCACACAATATAAAAATACTATTATTATACATAATAAAGTCAATCGAACCTGCCAGGTGGTCAGTTTTACCACCCGCCAGCGGTCTACAGCCTAGTCCCTACAGTACTATTAGTCTAGTACCTACCGTCTGGGATTAATGGCTGCCTGGTTCTAATTAACCATAATAGCATAAATTACAAGTGAAAATGTCTAAATATAATAATTTAAATAAAACAAGTTTTTGCCCGCATCTTCGTTGCCGGGGAAAGTGAAATTAACAATAATGGTAAAGTAGTTGATACTGAAACGAAGGACACAACTGTAATAAAACAAAGTGTATGTCATAAATATCATGGGACACTTCACTCCCTTTTTATTCCCTATCGCACTGAAATGTTGAAAAAATCGCTTAGTGCACTACCGTTACCCTTAAGGAATACTATCTGTCAAATTTTCAGTCTCTATACTTGAAAGGTTTAGGTCACGGAGTACAGGTATTTAACTAAATGTAAACAAACTTCAGCTGCCTTTGGCACATTCAAGGATTTTAAACACTTTACTTAGCTATCATTGTAATACAAACTAGACAAATTTATTTCAATACAGAAACGTAAATGTTTAGATAATTAAATGGGAGAATATAAATAATTTAAATACCAATTGATGTTGTTTTGTTTTCATTTAATTAATTACCTAAACCTTTCGAGTATAGCTCCGATTTATTATGCTTGCTACACATTAACGATATATCGTGGCGATTAATCTGTGCAAACCGATTTGCGCAGATTTATCAATCGTGTGTATGACAAATCGTTGCAGATTATCGTTCATCGGTGGCAGGTGCAATTTATATTAGACAAATCGTTGTTGATTGCGTTTGCGCAGTTTTATCGTCGCGTGAGGATGGCAATCGCTCATTTCGGCTGTACCTACCACAGTGTTTTCGCTCCCTTCTTATTCAACGAAAGAGTGCACAAGGAGAAGTACGGCCCAAGCTCAAGAGGGAGCTGTTCGAAGAAAAAGCGATTAGCATAGGTGCCCTGATTGAGATCTTTTCAACACGATATAATCGTTACATGTGTAGCAAGCATTTGATAATTTTCACAAACGCATTTTTTTGACTACTTAGCTATTTTTCACATCGCGGTTTTCCACGATCGAAAATTTATTTATTCGTCTTTTTTTTCATATAGCGATTTTTCATGAAGCGTTTTATAATATTCGCGTTTATTTTTTTCGCTTATTTTACCAGTAGATTATTTTATTATTCGCAACTATTATCAGTAAAATATAGTGCGTTTAGTTAGATATTTTATTCGCAATCATTATTCTAACAAATCGTTGGGCACGTATTTGAATATCGAAATTTAAAATATCTAAATTTAGCCGTTCGATATTTCGGTTTTAGGAATTCCAGACGTTGATATAATGATAGTAGATTTAGATCATTCGATATTTTTATTCTCGATATTTTGACCGTCGACGTTTTAACTTTAGATATTTTAAATTTCGATATTCAAATACGTGCCTTTCGCAAACAGATCACTGAATCGAAAAATCGTCATGGCATTTATTTCGGTATTTCGCTCGCAGACAAGGTCCAAAAAGGAACATAAACCTGCAACAAGCACGTTGACTAATGCTTACGAAGCCGAGCTTGATGTTTGTGGTCTAAGTTCCTTACAAATGTTACCCGATATCCGTATCGTAACCACAGTACAGAAAGTGACCCTTTATCTGTACTGTGTCGTAACCCAGCTAACCCTTTCACGGTTTTTTTTAGTAAATAATGTAACTGAAACTAGCAATACCCTGTTTCCGAAATACTCAACAGTTGGGTTTATTCTTATGCGAATTTCGTTGGTATCTTCTGTAGCGTTATCACGCGTGATCTTGCGAAGCAATTATTCAGTTCTGTAGGCGATGCTGGTCCCAGCCAGGTGTTATCCCGTAAATTATCAATTCAAGTCGCAACCCGGCCGCAGACCGACCAGGGCGACTTGCCTTCGCCATATGTGGCAGAGTTGCACAAACCGCCGCTAAGTGTAAGTAAAGCCGCATTTTTATTCTTTGTCTCGGGCAAAACCGTGCTGCGAAAGTACGAAGTGTGTCCAAATCGGGCTCGGGAGTGGAATTTTGAGTTATACCATCTTGGATTTCGAGAGCCAGGCATACATATACGAGTATCTACAATGTTATTCAAATGTTCAGATATTTTTAAGCAATTCGGACGTTTGTTGCCGAATGCACCACTTCGTAATACTACTTCTGATGGAATAAGTAAGTATACTTATGAACATGAAACTACCGTGAGACTCACTCATATTAAATATAATGACCCGGATAACTCACGTCTTAAATCGAGTTTAGTTCGACATGTTTCGGGCTAATCCGTAGCCCTTCGTCTTCGGAGCAACGCGACTCAGCGGCTGCTGCAACACGCGCACTGCGCGCCGCCACTCTGCTCGCGCGACTACCCGACGAAACTGACACCGGCACACAACTACCCGCGTTTTCATCATCATTACAACTGTCAAATGTAGGGTAGCACACAACACTAACAACATCGCTCTGTAAAGGTACGTTCACACACACCGATGACGCAGCACGAGTATTTAACACCGTTTTCCAACTCGGAGGTACCGTCCAACCACTATCCCGGTTGAAATTCGGCCGACGACTAATCTCGATGGCTTCACGCACTTTCCGCGGAATGAAAAATTTCTCTCTCGCAAGTACAGATACCTTATCAAATCTGATATAGTGCGTCGAATCTGAGTTCATTGAGTGCTCGGCCACAGCAGACCCCTTGTCGTCCTGTTTCCTCATACTGCGTATGTGCTCCGATACCCTTGTGGAAACGTTTCGTCCAGTCTCTCCAATATAGCTCTTGCCACAGGCACAGGGAATCATATATACCCCGGGGCCACTCAGGGGTATATATGATTCCCTGTGCCTGTGGCAAGAGCTATATTGGAGAGACTGGACGAAACGTTTCCACAAGGGTATCGGAGCACATACGCAGTATGAGGAAACCGGACGACAAGGGGTCTGCTGTGGCCGAGCACTCAATGAACTCGGATTCGACGCACTATATCAGATTTGATAAGGTATCTGTACTTGCGAGAGAGAAATTTTTCATTCCGCGGAAAGTGCGTGAAGCCATCGAGATTAGTCGTCGGCCGAATTTCAACCGGGATAGTGGTTGGACGGTACCTCCGAGTTGGAAAACGGTGTTAAATACTCGTGCTGCGTCATCGGTGTGTGTGAACGTACCTTTACAGAGCGATGTTGTTAGTGCTGTGTGCTACCCTACATTTGACAGTTGTAATGATGATGAAAACGCGGGTAGTTGTGTGCCGGTGTCAGTTTCGTCGGGTAGTCGCGCGAGCAGAGTGGCGGCGCGCAGTGCGCGTGTTGCAGCAGCCGCTGAGTCGCGTTGCTCCGAAGACGAAGGGCTACGGATTAGCCCGAAACATGTCGAACTAAACTCGATTTAAGACGTGAGTTATCCGGGTCATTATATTTAATATAAGTATACTTATGCCCGAAAAAACAATGATTACAGCAATAATTATAGTTGTACTCGTAGTATGATTTCAAGTGTTTTATGTAGAATAAACAGTTGTACATTACAATAATATTTTGGCACCAAACAGAAAAAGAATTAATGCGGGCCGTTTAAAAGACAGGAAGAATAAGGTGATAGCGAGTAAGGAAGGACGTCACGGGCCCCAATTTCTTAACTTTGACACGCTTGATCTTTGTAATTTTTTGTTTGACTGACAAAATAAAAATACGTGTCCACTTCGTGTCCAATATTTTCTGGTAATTTAACTGGTAATCTGTATGGTATGGCTTACAATGAATGTGTGCACATGCACCGGACACTTGTTCGGCGACTTAATTTCGCCGGATGCATCGCCACCTCCCCTCGGCGCGACAGACTCCAGTCCGGCGCTTGTAGACGTCCGTTGTTTTCACCGAAAAGGTATTGCACTCCCTTCCCTACCCGGCATCTCGCGGGTCTAGTTTTGGGGAAAGAGAGATGAAAATTGTGAAGTCTACATCTTATACCAAATCTACATACCAAATTTCATCTAAATTGGTTGAGCAGTTTATGATTGAAACAGATGCAGTAGAACCCTCTTAATACGATCACGTTTTATACGATTTCCCGCCCGAATACCTACGCCATTTTACGCAGGTCCCTGCAACTTTAGTCCTGTTTTCATACATTTTTTCACGGTAAATACCTACGAATCGCGTCCCGCTTAATACGCCATCTAAAATTATATTATTATATATTACCCACCTTGCATCGTCGTACAATGTTATTGTTACCAACTTATGTATCGGGTGAAAAAAATCGGGGCTAACCATGCCGTTCTAAATAATGTTACGCAAGGGGACGCGATTCTGGCGACACCTACGCCTGTCCAGATAAGTTTGTAGCCGTGACTAAGCGATTGGCTAATAATTGTTTTGTACCTACCTACACTTAGATTTCATTCGCTCATTATGTAGGTAAAATTATGTTAAGAACCGTAATGTTGATTTATAATCTTTGTTGTCTCCTATGCTAAATAAACGAATACATGAAATAACACAATTTTTTTCACATAATTAATACAACTTTCACACACAAACAAACACACATACACACACGCACACGCGCGCGCATTCGCAATGAATGGTGAAACAGCCCCTTATTCTTATATTATAACTTCCTGTTTAAGACGTTTCTTTTGCCAGGTCCCCTCAGTATCGTCTTAAACCAGTTCTTCATATATTTATTTTCGCATTAGTGTGGATGTGGATAGTAGGCAAATCAAGAAAAAATAAAAAATTCTTTATCACCTACCATTTTCTACCAAGGTTGCACTTTCTCAAACTTTACTGCACCCCATTTTCTAATACTGATATTTGCAAAGTGAAAATTGCAAAAGTCCAAATCCAAAATACCGAGTACTGCCTTTTCGCTACGTAACGTTTGGCACCTTGTTTCATTTCGCAAGTTTTCATTTCGCAAACTCTAAAACTGTAAATATTTCAGGATTTATTTCAGGGCCATTGTGTAGAACCCTTTAGGTTAGGTTAGGTTAGTTTTATAAAAATCCTGAAATATTAACAGTTTCAGAAATATTATACAGTTGGGAAATGAAAAGTTGCGAAATGAAACAGGTTGCCAAACATTATTTGCCGAAACATTAGTAAACCCCAAAATACAAACTGAGACATGGATGCACAGAAAAACTATGGTATGGCTAAGTATGGTTTCACGGCATACCCGTAAAAGTATCAAATTTGGAGTTGAAATAAAAAATGCAAAAAGACTCCAAAAAACCAATCATAAAAGTCCACACATTATTACATAGGAGTTACCTAAGGTTTTCGGACGATCATTGCTTAATTTGTAGTTTATGAAAGCATAAAAAATGTGTTGCAGAGCTTGGCATGTTTTATTTTTAAAATCTTGTAAAAATCATTATATAGTATCACTTATGGCACTGAGTAAATAGTTATTGCACCTTGGAAACATTTCTCTGAAAGATTAAGGAACACAAATCTGGCAGAACGGTTCACAAGTCATGTATGGTCAAAAAGGTGCAAGTTGAGAAATAAACCTACCATTATGCTTAAAATAAAATCTTGAGCAGACAAACTTATACACAATAAAAAAATAAAAAAAATGTATATAAAAATAGCACAGCAGTATTGATTTCGCTCAAAGGGTTAGCAGGCAGTCATAAAGAGCAAGCAACAATTGTTTTCCAATAAGAGAGGGACAAGTAAACAAATATATATTCTGGGGACCCAAGAGCTGGCGCGTACTTATCCCAGCAGATCTCAGGGGTAATGCGGCCAGCGTCATGGGAACCCTGCCACAGGCAGATCTTTTAGACGGGGTATTCTTTTTATAATTTTCATTGTTACAGTTAGTTAAGTTATCTTAGGTTAGTTCTTTTTTATGTATGTAAACTCATAATTGTACAACTTAAAAAATTACTTGATATAATTTTATTATCTTGTGCTGTAAATTATTCTATAATAATAAAACAGTACATAATAGCTATATATATATATAGTATAGTATAGTATAGTGAGTTAGGCATAGTTTTGAATCTTTTTGCTTAAGAAAAATCATTGTAATTAACAAGGATCCTTGCCGCGGGCCAACTGCGATAGTTTTGTATTTTTAAATTAATTTTAATTCTCCTACTATTTTCATTTATTTGTAACTTAATGTGTTAAATTTTTAGTTGCTACTTTTTCAGTTCAGTTATGATGTATATACTGTGTTAGTTTAGGTTAGTTTACTATAATATTTGTTCTCTTATTTATAAATATAAGACAAAAAAAAAATTAACAATCTAGACCAGTGTTTTTCAATATGTGGGTCGCAACTCCCGGGGGCTCGCCAATGCTTCTTAAGGGGGTCACAGTATCTTTTAAATACTCTTACCGTTATTGTGTATGATAATTGATTATTCAATGTTTGTATAATCCACGTAAGATACAAGTAACTTTAAGTGGAGGTAAGCAGGGGGTCGTCAATTATTTTTGAAAAACACTGATCTAGACAAACCATACACCAAACACTGTCAGTTGATAGTTCTAGTTGTTGTCGAACAAAACAAAGATTCCTGGTGGCATGTGCCAAAGCAAAATAATATGTATAGGCGCAGGCAATATGGTCTTTTGCAGGGGTCTTCCTTTTGTTTCAAAACTATAAAATACCTAGGTTTATTTATCCTACTTTAACTAACATTATGTTCATTTCTAGTGCTGTTGTTAGTACTTAATTTAACACATAATATATAATATTTTACCAAAGGAATATTTATAAGGTTAATGTTTTATTAGAACTTATAAATTCCCTTGATGCTTAATAAATAAATAGTACTCACAGGTTATTTTGATTACTATAAAGGTTCACTTTCCAAGAAGAAGTTTGTTACAGTGTGTTTCTGATAATCAAACTTAAGAACGACTCACCTGATCGGGACAGAAGTATCCGAAAGCAACCATCCCGAACAGAGACAGTAGTAAACAGAACAGAATTACTTTTCGTAATTTTGATCTTGGCTCCATTTTTTTTATTTCGTAGACACCACTCGGTAGTAGCAAAGCGAAATCACTATCTACTTGCACTGATACACTTTTTTGCATTTCGGTAGGATGCATGTCTCATTTTCATAAAGATATAGGAGCACAAGAGTTTTGTGTTATACCCTTCTTCATCACATCATAACAAAATGTAACATTAATTTCACATTGTTAGATTCTCCATAAATTACATCTTATAAGTTCAAAAAATAATTCTTCTCTTGATATACGCATTTTATTTAATATGAATGGGTGTTCGTAAATAAAGCGTAGCACCAATAAGACCACTACTTTCTATGCCCACGATTAACCGACGAACAAACACAACACGAAGTCGCGAACTGCCCGATAAGTAATATGTATGAACTAGACTACCTCGCCGCCTCGCCTCACCTCTATTCTACTTGCTCTACTCAGCCTGTCTCGGTCTCGCTTATATTTGCTCTACCTCTATCTTCACTAAAACGTACTTCGTTTTTCATTCTGCAGGTCTACTACAAAACTCGAAACTCGAAGTTTGAGTCATGCGGTTCCTCTCGCTCTCGTATTAAATAGTGTAAGTGTCAGAGGAACCGCACGACACGAACTTCGAGTTTCGTAGTAGCCCTGCTGCTGTAGTTGTATTATGGCCGCACCATGGCAGCACTGCCTAGCAGTGTTGTCAACCATAATTTAAAAATATCGATTACAAAAAAATTGGTAGATATTGGTAGTTTTTATAAGCTGTCAAAAGTATTAGGCTGGCAACAGATACACGGTTTCCTGATAAGGTTTCCGAATACGGAATTCAGATGACGCTGCGTTCGAACGTTAGTTCATACGTTTCCGTACTGCAAAATACTATCGCTCTATCGCCGCGTTACAGCAGGGCTACTACGAAACTCGAAGTTCGTATCGTACCGTCCCTCTCGCTCTCCTATTAAATAGTATAAATGTTAGACCGCACGACACAAACTTACAGTTTCGAGTTTCGTAGTAGCCTTGCTGTACTTGATACTTAGACATTTATTTAAATTTTCCAGATATTAAATTATACTCGAGACTTCAAGCTGCATCAACATTCATTATTAGTAATGTGTGAAAGTTGATGATGCACTTTAGTAGTCCGTTGGAAAATTTTATGACCTTTGTCAGTGCCCATTTACGTACAGTCCAGACGCATCAATTTTTGGACTATTTTGACCAGAGGCCGTATTGCCTAACGTTTCTGACGCTCGCGATCGCAATCAAATGACTGTTTTTGTATGCGAAATCTGTCATTTGATTGCGATCACGAGCGTCAGAAACGTTAGGCAATATGGCCTCAGATTTGCATTGAATTATACATATATCTTCTAACATTTTAATTCTAACATAATCTTATAACATTTTCGGTTTTGAGGATGGTAGGAGGTTGAATTAAACAAAAAATAATTAATTTATTTCTTAAAGCAGAAATATCAAAATGATCTATCATAAACCGGGTTAGAATGACAATAATGTCAATTTTGACAGTCAAAAACCGGCCAAGAACGTGTCGGACACGCCCAAGATAGGGTTTCGTAGCCATTACGAAAAAAAAAAACAATTAATATTATGTGTGTTATAACACAATTAAAACACTTATACAGTCTTAAAATCTATTACCAGAAAAAGAGCGTATCTTCACGGCACTTACGTCCTTTTGTTGAGAAGCGCAGTTTTTCGGCAATAACCCAAAATCGGTATATCCGATCATGTTGAAACCAATTTTCGTTCAAAGTATTTATTAAGCATTACCTTTCCATCTTTTTTGGACAAACGGTTTACAAGATAGAGGGACATAATTTTTGCTACTTTGGGAGCGATTATTTCCGAAAATCTTCACTTAAATCAAAAAAGTTTTTGAGAAACCTTACTATCTTTTCAAAAGAGCTGTCGAACTATGTGCCACACGTTGATGCGAGTTAAAAAAATATCTGTTACGTGTATGGAGTGCCCCCCTATAAATATTTATTTTTGTAATTTAACTACAAAACTAAATAGCGGCTTTGACAAGACATCTGTACTCCAAATTTCATTGATATATACATCTTGTAGTTTACGAGTAAAATGCCTGTGACATGCGGACGGACGGACAGACAGACAGACGGACTTGACGAAACTATAAGGGTTCCGTTTTTGTCATTTTGGCTCCGGACCCCTAAAAATGATACCAGACTAAAGTTTCGTAAAAAATGCGTGGACAGCTTTCGCTGGCCAGTCTATTCTCACGATTTGACCTCTCTAGCTAAGAGAAAACGCTCTCGGATCGGCTGGACTCTGAATGGCTCGCTCGCTCAATGGACAAGATGTAGATAATGTAATGATCAAGATAACGTTCCCGACAAACCTTGGTTCTTTCAATTTGGTGATTCCGTGTCACTACGCTAATAAAGCAACTACGTCAACGAATTATGTAGACAGAGACTAAGTGACTCCTGTACTCCTGTTTTCCTTCACAAGATTCGAGTGAGAGACAACTCTTTGTGTGACTGTGATAACCGCAGAACACATTTTTTTTATTGTTCTGTGGTCTTGATTTGATCATTTATTTTTCGAATCTTCGAAGCTGTCATCCTCCTTGTATGATCTTAATCTTCTCCCCCCCCTTACATTCCTCGCTCTGCTAACTTTAAATCCGTCCTTCGCTATGTATATTCTCCTTTTATAATCATTGTGTGTGATTTTATATCCTTTTATAATATAAGACTATTCTTCTAATTAATAATAACATCTTTTGTCTTTGTCGCAGTGCGACGTGACTCCCGCAACAGCATTCGGCCGAAATAGCAGATTACTGTAAAGGCCGGGAAGTAGGGGGTTGTCGGCCACCATGCTACCTACCAGATGTTAGTCTAACATCTGGTAACATGGTTGTGTCGCTCTGAAGATGAGCTCTGGTTGAATTCGAAACGCGTCAGTTTAGTGTGGTGGTGGTGGTGTTAGATGGGTTTGTGTGATTTTAGTGTTCTTACAGTGTGGAGGTGGAGGAACTGCATGACCACGCATATTTTGCATAAACTTAGCTATCATAAGGTCGCGGGCACAATACAAGTAGGTACTGTTACTTGTACTGTGTCGCGGATGAGCAAAAAATTCTTTTAGTTCAGAAACTTTCTTGTTTGTGGCTGTTGACACCTGATTAACTTGGTGTTATAGACGAAGATTTTACTTTATGCACTAGAACATAAAAAGTAATTTTATGTCGCCTAGATCCAGCATGTTCTGTAAATATTGTGTACATTCAAGTGCACGGCCAAAGTTGCAAAAATATGTATACATACACAACCATAACCCTTAATAAGGTAGAGGCGATTTAGCGACCACTTGCATTGAGTTGGAAACTGAACCTTATTAATTTCATTATACGTCAGAATTTCCATTGCAATTATTAAAAATACGACTAGCTTTAAAAATATTCTTTGTCAGGTATTTATTCAATAGCTGCTTTTGATTCTGTGGTAGTATGCTCCAATAAATGGGGCCTTATTAATTAAGGGTTAATATTAAGGGCATAAAGTCGTGTATACATACCGTAAACAAGGTTTCTATAGTCCCAGCGTTCATCAATAGTCCAAACGGACTTTTTAACATTTCGAACAATACCGGAACTGTTAACGTCATCTAGGAGGTTCCATCGCAGCCTAATCCAATAGAAAATGCACGATGAACTTTGCTCATATCGCCTGCTCGAATTAACAATTTTTCATCATGCTCAAATGTTATTTTCACAGATGTGATTTCAAAAATCAGCCCCTGGATTCCTGGAAGAAGTTCACTTTGCACTAAACTGTTGTTTTGCATGAATAATACAAACTTTCTATGACAGGCTTTTATTTCAGTATAAATTTTCAAGAGAACTTTATATAGGTAAACATAATCGATTATAAATCATAACCCGAATCTACATTAGTCTTCAAGATAAATAAGTTACCTCAAGACAGGATCTAAACTAAAAATATCAAAACAAAAAATAGTATGCATCAGCAAATTATTAACTATAAACATATTTATGCTTGTTAAAATATAATTATAATAGGACGCTGTCAGCATGTAAATACCTACTCGAACTAAATTGGAAATCAACATAAAAAATAATTTTGTTAATTAAAAAAGGCACTTTAAAATTAAGGTGGGGTGATATACAATGATTAGATTAGATGAATGGTAAAATTAATATTTCCGTCGGTCCGTTGTCAAATTTCTCTCGTCACACTGTAGTTGCACTTAAAAATAGAAAATATTTTTTTAATTAATTTTGTTTAAATACATATGTACACATGTTAAAAATTCAACAAGGAACAGTCCATATCTACCTACAACTATAGAAAAATCTATTGGGATCTATCATATTATATTTTTTGCAGAGTAATGAATTACATTTAGATTCTGCTTGTCATTAAGTCGTACCTATAATAAAGAAAGTGCTTTGCATGATGCATGCGGACACGGTGTGCCCGATGTGTAAGGCCGTCCGCTCGGTCCACGATCCGGGAAACCAGCTAATGTAATGCGTCAATAGGTTTTCTCACATAAGAATCCAATGTCCAATCATCAATCACTAACCTATAAATAAGTCATAGTACATTTCACACCTGAATCATAAATGCATCCACTAGGACATATTCGTTAAATAAATACAAAATATAAAGTAAATGAATTATATGAACTCAATGCCACGAGAGAACTCTTAAAAAACTGTCCTTGATATCGATATCTAAAAAAACGTATACAAAAACGTCCACACCTTCACGATTACATTTTCTTGAATGATAAAAAAAGACATAATAGGTATATCACAATCGAGACGCGCCTACGTCTCTGCCTGTCTCTGTTCGCCGCTGGTTACCGCGCCTATCGTCCACATCACGTGAATCTTCAACTCGTTTCTAACTCCACCAGTCCCTTATTCAAAGGATCAACTCCTCACACCACAGAATTCTTTATTTTATATCATTATTACTCTTTGATTAAGTCCACAAATTTGAAATAAGGTCCACAATTCCACTTAACGCCACGTCATACAAGACCGCATCATGACGAGTGTTGGTTTTTGTTAATGTTCTGTTCACTAGGCGTTACACCATAATCAAACGTTCTTCCAGTTCTAAATATTATTTAGCACATTTAAATTTGTTGAAAGTTTTTTTCATAGTGAAGCACTGTTTAAAATATTAAAACAATTGATACCATATATTACATATAATTGTTCCGGTTGCAATGCAACAGTCGATCACGTCTTTAAGGGCTAATTTCTGATACCTGTTTACGTAAGTCGCGATACATAAACCTGGTGTGTAATGCGGTACCAATTATTAATTCAAGTACTACTTGTCTATGGGGAGAAGCCAGTCCTCAAAATGTTCTTGCACACCACATACTATCAGTTGCGGGGGCGGCCGCGGCCGCGGGACCCGTCACGCTCCTGCAACACAACAAACACCACTCAAACATAACAGCTACACATTTATATTTACTCATACGTCTCCCTCTCTTCGGCCACTGACCAACCAATAAGTTCATCATGAATCTATACATCAAAATCTGTTTTAAGGAAGAATGACATCGATTTTACGTAGTCAATAGAAAAACTTATTCGTAGTTTTAAAAAAAACTCTTAACTGGGAATCAATCTGGGAATGGAACCTACGGTTGTACCTGGCATTGATAAATAGTTGTATTATGTCTATTGTGTAGCTGTGTGTTCTACCGGTTTGATGAACTTAGGTATGGCCTTTTAAGCTGTGTCGTGGGTTCGATTCTAGGGTGGCAATTTTTTTTTTTTGGAAATTACGTATGATATTTACGTAACGGTGAAAAAAAACATAAGGTAACCTGTGAAAAAATTGTAATGGTCTGTGTGAAGTTGCCTTCTAATCCACTTGCTTTATTATGAAGTACAATTAATATAATGCTAGCCTGCGGTACGCCAAAAAAAGATGCAAATGGTGTTAAAAGCATGAAAATCTGAACGATTGATCTTTAGGCCATACGAATCAATTTGACCCGTAGCACGAAATAAAAAAACTAAAAAAAAACCTTTTTGTATGGGAAAAAAATTGATCAGAAACCTATCGTGTGTGGTATCTAATGAAAGGGCTTACTAAGCCGATTCTAAAAATATATCACATCATTATATTTCAGTAACTTGTTTTAAATTAAAATAAAAAACATTTTCAAAACATATCAAGTTTCGGCTCCTCCAGATATGATACGGTTGAATCATTATTTGTAAAATATACTTAAGAGCGTTTATACCTGATAAGCTGGCGACGTTGCATTTTTGTTAGTTTTTCTCGATTATTCCATAAAAATTGTCTGAAAATTAATAATGTTGTCTGATAGAACACTTCTTAATATATAAGTTAATGTGTAAGGAATATAAAAAGAAGAGTTCTATCAGAAAACATTTTTAATTTTCATTCAATTTTTATGGAATAATCGAGAAAAACTAACAAAAATGCAACGTTGCCAGCTCAGCAGTTATAAACGCTCTTAAAATGATATGTAATGGCTATTACATATCATTTTTGAAATTGCTTTCTTGGGGTTGGATATGAGACTTCATATCAAACCCCAAGAAAGCAATTTTGGAAATAAATAATCCATCTTAACAAAGATCAATCCTGCCGAAGGAAACCTTTGGTTCAGCAATAGCCAGCCGTATTCGTCGTTTTTTGTGTACGCACGCCACTACTGGGAATGTAAGAAAATTGAAAAAATGTGAAAAATTGGGAAGTGAAGACCTGGGAATAAAGGCATGGCACTGGCGCCCGAAGGGTTAATATGTAGGTACAAGGGATTTATATTTTCATTTGAAAGCAACTCAATCTCTGTAAGTCTGTATTTTGATAACTATTGTCCTAGAGCTGCGAAGAAGACATAAAAATAACATGTTTAAAAAAACGCATAGTTCAAGTTAGTTCTAACAACATTATACTCAGCGCCACAAAATTTGGCCCACCCGTCATACAAAATTAACGATTCTGCATGCATACATTTTTTTTTGCTCAGTATACCTATTATATTCTATTTTTAACCCCCCACGCAAAAAGTGGGGTATTATAAGTTTGACCGCTATGCGTGTGTGTGGGTCTGTATGTCTGTGTCTGTCTGTCTGTCTGTGGCACCGTAGCTCTTAAACGGGTGGACCGATTTGAATGTTTTTTTTTTATTTGAAAGCAGGTTTTCTAGCGATGGTCCTTAGACATATAGGTATTATCAAAATCGGTTCAGCGGTTTTTGAGATATTGAACATTGAAGTGACAAAGTCGGGGGTTCTCCAACTTTTTGTTGGTTAGGTTATTTCTAACATGATTCAAATGACAGATGCCAAACTGACGAAACTAGTCCCTCCTACTGTTACGCAAACTATCGATACTTCTGCATGTACAGTCAAGGGCAAAGATATCAACACGGCCAAAGTTACAAAAATATGTATACACGACTTTATGCACTTGACATTAAGGCCGTGTATACATATTTTTGCAACTTTGGCCGTGTCGATATCTTTGCCCTTGACTGTACCTAACCTAGTGCTAAAAGTGGCAATAGCATTATTTGTTGGTTTAAACGTTATGATATGGAACTTTAAAATATAATTAATTCAATACTTGAAGTGTCACTTTCCGACTCTGACGAACAATCTTGAAAATTAATAATAAGTTCGTTTATGTTACCGTTTTTATTTTTACCGATAACTCTCACCACTTGCAATTGCGACCTATTGAAACAACATTGTAAAGGGGTTCATTAAAGAAAGTAAGTTAATATAACAGTGCCTACGACGTAACTTAACAATTTCTTAGCAAATTTGAGCTCAAATATTCGAACAATCAGCAGTTTTAATGTGATTTAATTTTTTCAAGCACTATATCTCTGTTGGAAAAAATAATAAATTAGTTACCACCTCACAAAGTTACATAATCATCATTTGTAATTTAAATCATGTTAGAACAAATAGAGTATAAAAAACCAGCACCAGCAGTTGGTTTGTAATTTTAGTGATTTCTAGTGTACATACTATTAGAGGTACCCAAATAATGTAAAAATAAAGAAATTAACAACAAACCTTGTGATGGGATCTATAATTATTCGAGTCGCGGTCACGAAAGCCATGATCGCGATTGTCTCGTCCTTCGCGATCGTCTCTAGAGTCGCGGTGATCGCGATGATCGCGCTGCTCGCGGTGGTCGCGATGGTCACGTGGGTCGCGTTGCTCGCGCGGGTCTCTTTGGTCGCGCGGGTCGCGTTGCTCGCGCGGGTCGCGTTGGTCGCGTGTATCGCGTTGGTCCCGCGGGTCACGTTGTTCGCGGTGATCACGATGGTCTCGGTGGTCGCGGTGATCTCGATGATCGCGCATGTCTCTCTGGTCGCGAGGCTCTCGCCCGTCACGACCCTCCCGAGAGTCCCGGGGATCGCGAGCGTCTCTGCCGTAATCGCGATAGTTGCGATATCCGCCTCGCGCTTCCGGCTCCTCGCGGATAGTTTCTTGATTGTTATGATGCGGCACCTTGCGCGAATCTTCTTCTTCTTGTCGTCTTTCGTAGTGAATAAAATCATCAAAGATAGACGTCGAATGGCAAAAGCTGTGCATGATTCGCAAAACTTGCAGCCCTTTAGCGTGAGGTACTTCCTGAGTATCGCGAGAGTTTGTTACCGGCTTGTTTTCATTGTTCTCTAACTTGATATAACGAAGTTGTACGTTTGGAACGTCTTTAACATAGACCCACCTTACCCGAAATTGTCCCTTCCACTTATCTTGGGACCACACATTAGAATTGGAATTATAGTCAACTGCACTTGTCATGCGAGCCATACCGCAAAAGTGACCGCTACCATTCACCGAGAAAAACAAATACACTGTACCTCCTTCTCGCTCACGCTCGCGGTAAGCAGCGTCGAGGCGCTTGTTACCATGTTCCGTACTGCACCATATCTCATATTTGATGCTGCGGTGAATATCGTCTTCTGAATAGGATTTGATCACGAAGAATCGCGCATTAGGTGCACTTAGATCAAATTCCTTGGGATTATAGTCGTTTTTGACTCTCAACTCGTCAAGTACCGGATGCGGTAATACCGTGGCCGGTGGTACAGCCGGAGGAGCGGCCGCCGGCAGCGGCGCGGGCATCGAGGGCCGCGGCTGATGTTGGTGCGTGGGAGGAGGCGGGCCACGCGGCGTCTGCGACCACGCGGGCGGTGGGGCAGTGGGAGGCGGGCCGCGCTGCAGCGGCGCGGCGGCGGGCGCGGGCGCCGGCGCGGCTGCGGGAGCGGGCACTGGCGGCTGCGCGGGCACCGGAGCGGGCACGGGCAATGGAAGTTGCCCGGCCACCGGCGGTGCCTGCTGCAGAGGAGGGGGCGGTGCCGTAACCACTGGCGCGCTTTTCCCCGCATCCCACGTTCCAATATCCATGTTGTGCTTGCCAGGCACAATAGGTGGCGGGGGCATACCAGGTCCCTTCTTCTTGAGTCCGGTAGTTTGGGAAGACGGAGCAGGTTTAGCCGGTTGGCTAGCAATTGAAGCCCATGTCATCTTTTTGGGTTGCGAACCACCAGAAGCGTCCTTAAGTTCAGATCCGCGATCCTTGTCACCCTTGTGATCGCCGAGCGACAGGTTCTGAACGCCCGACTCAACAGCCTTAATACCATCTGGGACGTACAGACCATCGGCTCTGTAATAATCGTCATATTGTTTGTTACGACCTAATTGACCCCAAGTAGAGTAATCACCGTTTCCGTGGAAGTAATTAAGCGTAGAAGCGGGCTGCCCGAACGCTGCCGTTGAGAATGGAGTCGTGGATGGGCCGAATACACCTGAAATTGTACAAAACAATCCGTAAAATCCGTTAGAAATATTTTCATCTTGTAGACACGATTTATTAAAAATAAATCAGCCATGTGCGTGTTGGAGCAAAGTTCCCTACAAATATGAGGCATATATTCAATACCAAGTTTTCATAATAAAAAACGATTTTCTAATTAATTTCACAAACTAAAACCTGCAATACTTTCGAAAGATCTATCTAATGATACCATGAGGGAGACGAGAAAAAAAAACTCTCTTTACGGGCTTTAGGTTACCTACCCATAACAATTAGTGTTATTTATAATATTTTACCAATTTGTCGGCGTGATTATTATGTACTCCCCCCATGTCAAATTACAGTCAAAGTCAAAGTATTTATTCAATTTAGGCTAAGTATAACAAGCACTTCTGAATGTAAAAAAAAACTATCAGCTTTTTAGTACCCATGAAGGAAGTCTCTGAGCTATGCCGTGAACAGACACCCAGACGGACATGGTGAATCTATAAAAGTTTCTGTAATTTACAGAGACCTAGAAATTAATTAAATAATAAACAATAATAAGCATTAAAAGCCTCAGCAAAATACCCTCCCTATTTTTCATTCAATCGACACTAGCAAATTATGACTGGTTCTTAAGTAAATGGCCTGGTACAGGTACAGAGTATTATACCCACTGGCGGTACCACAATTACGTGAGCGAAAAAGTACAATACGTTTAGAATGAAACTGACACAATTTAAATATTGACATATTTTTAAAATAAACTTTGTAGTAGGGCCGCCACATGCACGGAAATACATCACACACATAAATACGTTCATTTCAATTATGAAGGCACAGGCCACCATTCGGAATTCCGAGTCAGAGAAAAGTTCGAACGGAAAACTACTGTGCGTTATGTCGTAGGTCCATAGATTTGTATGGATTTACTGCGTTCGAAATCCCGAATCGAAACATTTACATGTGGCGGCCCTTAAACCAAATATGGTTGAGTTTTAAAATGAGAATATTTCGAATTGTGCCAGTTTCATTGTAAGGCCGCTTGTAGACGTCCGTTGTTTTCGCTGGACAACAGGCCGTTTTTTTTTGCCGGACTTGCGGTGTTGTATGGCTTAAATACAATGAATGTGTGTACACACTTCTCCGGCAACGATGCCAATACAACACCGCAAAGAACGGTCCGTTGTCCGGTGAAAACAACGGACGTCTGCAAGCGGCCTAAACGTGCGTATTCGTTTTTTTAATTCGACGTACGATTCGTATGTACAATAAAAGTTTAAAAAATCGCCTAATTATGATTATGGTGCTTGGCAAATTGCGTGCTAACGTGACAGAGTAAACTTTCTGGCGGTATCAAACTCGTTTTTTTTTTAAATAACATCATAGTTTTTCATTTGAAGTACAATTAACTAACGTTAAAAAAAACATGTAGAAATTATGCCTGTTTAGTATCGTGGTACCGCTGGGGAGTATGACACACACCAACTATTTTGAACTTAAAGAAATGTTGATATTTTACTTTTACATTATGTAAAGTATGTACACAACTACATGAATATAATGTATTTCCCAGGTGGTCTGGGATAAATGAAAGAGTTTAAATGTAAATCTTATAAGTACTAGCTACCATCCATTCCATAAGAATCGTGAGGATTGTAGCCTCCAAGGAAAGTCATCGGATCTGTTCCATTGGTAGACCATGTCCCATCCCCGACTCCAAAAGCTTGATAAGGAAGAGCTGTTGTACCATAATATCCTGAAAATAACGAAATGGTATTTAAAGCAACTTGCCGCTCTAATATATTTTGATTCTGACTGCATAATCATCCTACTAATATCATAAATGTGAAAGTTTGTGAGTGAGTGAGTATGTTTGTTACTTCTTCACGGATTTGGATTAAATTTGGTAAAAAGTTAGTATATAAACTGGATTAAAACATAGGATACTTTTTATTCCGATATTCCCACGGGATAGGGATAAAATACTGTACAGATTCAGGCATTTTTTATATATATTTTTTATTTATTTATTAATATTTGTTAAGTTTTTTAGTATTTTAAAATCCAACAATGTTAATGTAGCTTTCAAAACAAATAACACTGCACTCTCACCACTGTAATGGCAAGGAAAGTGTTCTAAGTGGGCAGAAGTCGGTGTCTATACGTACAAACTAACATGCGACACCTGTAATAAGGTATATGTAGCGCAGACGGGACGTAATTTTGCGACTAGGTATAAGGAGCATGTTTCTTTTTTTAGGCATAGACGCTCCGAAAAATCCAATTTCGCAAAACATTTACTAGAACATAAGCATGATTTACCAGATTTACATACATACTACATATTACATGTTTGTGAAAAAGGATTACGTCCGAGTTTTCTAGAACATATGGAAATAATTAGGTACAACAACAGGGGTGTTCTTATCAATAAACAATTATATTTTGCGTTGTCGCCATTATTGAGGGTATTTTCTAGTAATACAGGCAATTAAAGTGAAAGGGAAGGTATAAATACGACCAACCGTTCCGAGTGAGCTCACTCTTCGATCAAGCGTCGTAGGGTCAACATCCCCTGATGATGCTTCGGAGAGAAGCAAAACACGTGTCTGGGATCTTGTTTATGGTTGTGGTGGTGGTTTTCTTGGTGGTGGGTTCAGTTACGTTTGCGTTGGTTATTTACGTTTTTTAAGCGGAGGGAGGACGGCTTGAATTGCATGAAAAAACATTTCTTCCAACTCAAGCGTAGCTGTTTCGCACGACTTGGCCTCACTACTTGGCGGAGGAGCAAGGCAGATATTTCATTTATTTTAGGTATAAAATCTCTAAATAACAATGCTGGGCTTAGTCATGAAATTTGGTATGTAAGTAGCTGGACATCTGGAATAACACATAGGTTACTTTTTATCCCGATATTCCCACGGGATTGGGATAAAATCTCGAAATAACAACCGCTGGGCTTAGAGTCATGAAATTTAGCATGGGTGTTTTAATTTAACGTCAATGAAAACCATGATGTAATTTTAGGGAATTTAATAAAATCCCGGAATTTCATATTAACTGCTGTATCTAATGATTTACGCGTGCGATGCCGCGGGTAAACGCTAGTATAATATAACACAACAAGAAGTTTACTCATTTTGCAATTATTACAGTTACCTAAATAAAAATCAAGTGATTCTCAGTGTGAAGTCTTAAATTATCTAAAGTGTGAACTGAGCAAGCAAAATAAAAGTATTATATGATCATATTATTAATAGGAGTATCTATAGGAGGCCGTATTGTCTAACGTTTCTGACGCTCGCGATCAAATGACAGTTTTTGTACCTATGCGAAAACTGTCATTTAATTCTGATCGCGATACGCGATTGTGAAACGTCTTAGGCCGTGTATTGCCCTTAGATATTTCGCATACAAAAACTGTAATTTGATTGCGATCGCAAGCGCCAGAAACGTTAGGCAATACGGCCTCGGGTCAGCAGGGCTATTACGAAACTCGAAGTTCGTGTCGTGCGGTCCCTCTGACACTTATACTATTTAATACGAGAGCGAGAGGGACGGTACGACACGAACTTTGAGTTTCGTAGTAGCCCTGCTGACGTAGGCACATTTGTACATTGTACCAACCTGCCGCGCCGTAGGGGTCGGCTGCTGACGAGATGGGTGGCGCATACGACTGTTGCTGCTGGTGACGCCATGACACCTCCGCCAAGTCGTCGCCGCCAGATTCTAACTGTTGCTCTTTCGGTGCATTTGTCACTAAAATACAAATTTCTTGTTCAAATGCTAAGTAATCAATGTTTGTTACTATAATCTTGATAATTGATATAGTGGAGGCCCACTTGAATTAGTAAATACTTTATATCAACAAAGAATGTCTGATGATTTACTGATTCCAGTGAGTCCTTGAATGTAGTGGCGACACTATTCTAAATATAAGGCCCTGTTCACATTATTCCAGTAAAACCGTTCCAGTAGCATGCAGGACACTGCGGTGTTCTATCGATCTTGTGTTATTCGTTTGGATCGTGACCCCCGCAAGTATCGCTACTGGCACGATTTTACTGGATTAATGTAAACAGGGTCTTTTCACATGTTACACTTCAAAGGGGCCTGTGTATATTTTTGGTTGATTTCTAGCATCCATGTTAATCTGAAACTAGCGCCACCATGCGACTAATGTCTTTAAGTAAAATATTCTGAAAACAAGAACGAAATATAATGTTTTTACACGAAATATATTATAAAGTTCAACAGTCGGGACCCATTACTAAGTTTTTGAGCGTCACGATTTAAATTGGTCCCGACTGTTGAACTTTAAATTAGCTACTTAACAGAGTTCTAGAACACTAGGCTTTTTTACTTCCTTATAGTTTTGGCAGTCGGGCTTTTTATTTTTATAATTTCATGTTTTATTTTACACTTATGTGATATTTATGTGAAAACGGTAGATTAAAAGTATTATAACCCATATATATTTAGAATGGGCTAATTATTACCTTTCATTTGATACCCATATTGTTACAATACAAAATATTTTTTTACATTCCTCCGCCATATTTTCTTTCGCAGATGCCGTATTTAAATATTATATAGCCTATCACTCCGACAGTTATAACGAATGATACCTCATATGTTAAACTAAAATCCGTCTAGCCGTTTAAGCTGCAGCGAGGACCAAAGAAATAGACATACATACCCACATACATACATACGCTTGAAAAACATAACCCTCCTTCGGGAAGTCGTTTAAAAAAATAACTTTTCAATTCGGTTCATAAATGAGAGTTCTGAGATAACAAACAAAATAAAATACAACCGAATTGATAACCTCCTCCTTTTTTTGAAGTTGGTTAAACACAAATTAAATCGCTATTGCTATTGTTTTCCAAAGTCCTGCACTGCAAAAGAAAAAGAACCTTTACTTACAGGAAAACTTTTGCATTTGCATGTCTATTTTCTTGGGATATACTGAACAAAATAATTAGGTTGAAATTGATACAAACTGCATCATGTGTCTCAAACAAAAATGTGCGATGTAAACAAATAAATTCGGGTCAAGCGGGTACTTTTGTGAGGTGAATTAGAAAAAAAAAACAGAAACATTATGTCATGTCATGACATTTGACATGTCAACATGAGCTAGTCAAGACAAGAGTTCAACGCGCACTTGGTCAGTTCTTTTCCTCCACTGATAATAATTTTCTAGTGCGGGTTGTTGCCAATAAAATTCGTAGTAAACAACTAAACATAAACCGCAGATTAGGTATTTTGCACCAAAAGGTTTTTTTTGTGAACTGCTTATTTTTTAACCCCCGACGCAAAAAGAGGTGTTATAAGTTTGACCGCTATGTGTGTCTGTGTGTCTAACTGTGGCACTGTAACTTTTAAACGGGTGGACCGATTTGAATGAGGTTTTTTTTTTATTTGAAAGCAGGTTTTCTAGCGATGGTTCTCAGACATGTTTTATCAAAATCAGTTCAGCCGTTTTTGAAATATTGAACTTTGAAGTGACAAAATCGGGGGTTTCCAACTTTTTGTTGGTTATTAACTCTCGACGCAAAAAGAGGGGTTATAAATTTGACCGCTATGTGTCTGTCTGTGGCACCGTAGCTCTTAAACGGGTGGATCGATTTAAATGCGGTTTTTCATTATTTGAAATCAGGTTTTCTAATGTTGGTTCATCAAAATCGGTTTAGCCGTTTTTGTGATACTTAACTTTTTATATAGGTACCTGATAAAATAAAAAGAGGAGAAATGTATGGTTATTACTGTTCATGGTGTAAATAAAGTGGTTTGTTGACAATTTGGCCTGATACTGTTTTTTATAGAAGAATTAAGTACAGTGGAACGAAACAATTTACTTTATAAGTAAAGTAGAGTTCATAAACTTGTGAGCAAAAATTTGATCAAAAATATCTGTACACGCTTCGACGCAATAGTTTTGTTCAGATATTTTTGATCAAATTTTTGTTCACAAGTTTATGAACTCGACTGTACCTATACTTTTTGTATTTATTAATGCAATATGAACAATATGTATTCTGTTTTTGTTTTTTAATTTAACACCAACAGTGTATGCACAATACGTATCTTTCTTAACTGTAAACTGCTTTGCAATGTACGAGTTTTACCTATATTAAAAAATATATATATATATATGCAATGTCAGAACATTCGCAAAGGCAATAAAATTAAGAAAATAAATTAAATAATATTCAGAACTTCTTTGTAAGCTATAATTGAAACGGGTTAGAGTACAAATAATAAATTAGTTAACAATTATTTCAATGAAAACAAAAATAACAAGTTTAATGTTAATTAACACCCAGAGAGCTACGAATAACCAGAGAGCGTTTTAGTAACCACTACAAAAAAATAAGAGTAATTAATTACGACTTTAATAGGACTAAGGCATCGGCCTAATAGACGCGATGCGCGAACTAAGCGACGCAACCATCGCGTGTGCGCGCGATCGATCTAACATATTGAACTCGAATAGGTGTCCTAACTGACAATCGCGCGATCGACGATGCCTAAGAGCTTAAATGAGACTTGGGCATAGTATAGACGCGTATTCCTCATTTTATTCTTTAAGTAGGTATGCTTGCGACTGTTGCGAGCAAGCAGTCGTCACACGCGACCCTGTCCGCAGAGCGGTACACTCGCGCTCGCGGTTTTGCATGCACGACGAATGTATACATGGATGGATGGATGGATTCACATGGAATCGTTTTATGTGTCAAATGGAGACACCAAACCTGAATAAATTATAATTATATTAATTATATAAGTATCACATAATTATATTTCACTCCAGATGACGATAGACAAATTTGTAATGATACTACCTGTTGCCCGCGATTCAGCTGTAATTAATCCGTTTATCGCTATTCCGCGGGAACCTGTTCCGTGGCGGGAACTATGCAATTTTTCGGGAAAAAAGTTATATCTACTATCTCGTCTATCTCTGTAACAAATTTCATCCAAATCCGTTGTATTTAGGGAAGGGTAGGGCGTTCCTTTGTCACTGCAAAGCATCAGGTGGTGGTAGGTAGGTGACTACAGAACCGATTTAAAAAATACTTTCACAGATAGAGAGCTACATTATCCCATATCCATTAAAAAAACCATACTTTTATACCAGGGAACTGCAAAATTCCACATAACGCAGACCATGGAATAGAAAAAACAAGAGGAAATGTTTGTACCGAAGCCAGTGTCGCCGGAAATGCTCACTTGCTCATTCATACACACCTGAAAATCATGGCGATTATTGGTCGTACGTAATTTATGTTCGAAAAAGTATAAACATCAAACTGGTAACATAATTAAAATTTTACAACAATGATATACTGCTTACCATTCAGTATATTCAAGGAAATTGCATACAATGTCCTGCCACCTGGCACGGGATAACAAAAAGATAATTGAAATCTGTTTGTAAAACAAAATTTAGCCTAGCCATAGCCATCATCCAATACGTCTCTTAAAATATCGCCAAATGCAGAAAGGCATATACTCAACCGGAAGCTACTTGAATTATCAAATTCAAATTTACAACTAAATTGATATAACCATGCTCAATTGGGCTTATTTTGTAACTAGCCATTAACCGCGACTCCGTCCGCCAAGAATTTGTTTATCGCAAAATCGCGGGAACTATGCAATTTCCCATAATAAAAACTATCCTATATCCTTCTCTGCGAATCAAACTACCTGTATACAGAATGTCATCTAAATCAGTTCAGTCGTTTAGACGTGATGAAGTAACTCAAATCAAATTCAAATCATTTATTCAGTAAACAGGCCGCAATGGGCACTTTTACACGTAATTTTTTTAAACTACCAGCGCTTTCGGAAAGACCAACATTGCCAAGAAGAATGCGCCGCAAGAAACTTGGCAGAAAGTAATTTTTTCGAAATAAAATAATTACAAATAAAATACTTAAAAAGTACTGTATAAAATTAAAGAAAAAATAACAAGAAAAGTATAATAATAATAATACAGGGATGTATGTGGTCCCTTAGTTACAAAATTAAAACTAAACATGTAAGTATATCTACGTTCAGTGGAAGTGTAGAAAGCTTCCACCTCCATGAATTAAAAAAATAAAAATAATAATTTGATTCTGAAATGAAATATACATTTCAATTCAAGTCAAGTAACCATTAAGCTTTTGGATTCCTATGGCAAGCTCACGCCTGCCGGCCCCAAAGTTAAGCTAACAAACAAACCGACTTACAAACTTTCGCATTTATAATATTACTGTGAATGGGTATTAATAAGTGGGATCAGTGCATCTCGTTGACATAGATTTCCTCTCTTCTTTATTCTGTGATGTAGATAAAGTTAAATACATAAGACAGCTAGTCTGATATAAGCATACCAGTATTGTACTCAAAAAAACCTATTAATCCTGATTACATTATAACTGAGAAAGTTAGTAACTCCTTCACACTAACACAGTTGGATGGATTTGGATGTAATTTGGCATGTTGTTAGATGGATTTTTGGAATATCAGATAAGCTTCTTCTTTTTCCGATATTCCAATATACTAAAACATTGACCACCACGTGAAGTAGCATTTTGTTTTATTCAAGGGTATTTGGAACAATTCAAAATAGGACCAGCTGAAAAATTCTCAATAATATGGGTCCCTGACTGTTGAAGTTTAGAGTTTAGTAACGAGAGTCCACTCTTTCTTGCCCCAAGGCCTCCACAGCTCGAAATCCGGCCCTGCTCAGAAACATAACCTTTCTTCAGGCAGTTGGGTAAAAGGCTGAATCTTACACATAAAACTAGCATGCCCATATCAGATTTTTACCGCCATCTGGAATCAAATATAGAAAGCCAGTATATTAAACTATATAATGTAAGAATCAAACTATACAATGTGCAAATGTATAGTTTAATTCCTATCACAATTAACACACCACAACAAAGCAATCAAATAAATATTTACTATGTTAGTGCCCTCTTTAAATGTATCCAACTTAATAACATGTGATGTGTATTTGTTATTTGTCTTATTATTAATACATATTGTTACATTTGTCATAGCTATATCAGAAATTTATCAATGGTTAGTTAGTTTGTTTTATAAAGAATGTTAATTAGTGTATCAATAATAGCTTCATAATGCTGCTAATGGCTTTGTTTAAGTTAGGACAGCCTAAGCTGGTGCAAGTCATTAATCTTGACAAACCAATTAGTTTATACACAATTAACAACACTGAAGGGACATGGAAATAATTCCCCGAAATCCCAACACTGGGAATTCTCAGCTTGATCTGAAAAACTATGTATGTCAAAATGTCAGGACTTAACAGGATAAGTACCTATATGGAATAAGTGTCTTCCTAGTCTCATTGCAGTCTAAGAAATAATACAAACCCCGTTTGATATTCAGGTCAACAGGAAATCATAATCATAACTAGCATTTAGCTTGTAGAAAAAATTACTCAACAGCCTGTAATCTATTGAAAGGCAAAGTCTAAAACGAATATGTTCATCAATGATCTCTCATTAATTATTACATTATTAAGATTAAAAAAGATGCACTAATGAACTTCAGTACAATCTTTTTAAATGAAAGAATATCCTTAACTGCAGCAAGCAAAGCGAGGTTATAGTATGAGAGTGTTGTTTGCTACAAGCTACAATGTACCTAATTAGGCCCATTCCAGTTCAAAGGACAAAATAAAAGCAAAACAAAAACATGTTACACTCTAAGACAAATACCTAAAAATGCAAGGCCATATCATTTAAAAATAAGTTAAATGCAGAGAATTAAAAGTAAAGTAGAAAAAAAAGTACTCACAAAATCTTATTTAGCAAAACAAATCCCTGTAGAAGTAATTTGTGCAAGAATTTATGTAGTTATGTGCCATTGTTGTTGAACAGAAACAGAAATCAAGTTAGTAACTTAGTACAGAAATGATGCTTTAAGTAATATTTATGTACCTCAGTATGTACCAACAAGGAAGAAAATAACTGTCCTACAATAAACTTGACTTTAATTATATTGTTTTTTTTTTACTTATATACATTACAGTTCAGAGCCAGTCATTTGCTGTGAACGTAAAATGCGTGTTGATATCTTTACGTTTACAACTATTTATTTTACTGCTATTTTCCGTGACAAATCTTGCGATCTGTTAAAGCATTTTATATTTAACTGCAGTTCTAGTAATCTTAGAATAGAAAAGAAAGTCAATATATGCAGTGAAAGCTCGAGATTACGACGTTATGACGTGCTTGCAATGACGAACACCGGACACAAAGCGGACCGGTGCGAGACTCCTCCTACGGAGAAAACAGATGCAACGTCACACTGATACCATTTTTTACCTTGATTCCCTTGCCCTTTCATCCGCTTTATTCACGAGTTACATGAAACAAAAGATATGTGTAACCATTAAATACAAGAATAAAAGTTTATAATGGGCTATTAAACTGAAAAATAATTAATAAGATATATACCTGATCTGACACGCCTGCTGACATTGGCCACGATTTTACTAATTTCGAGCACTTATGTAGTCTTTTCTCACAACAATATCAAAATAAATCACATCAGTTTCACTACACAAAGTCTGAAGTGCTCAAGAGTCTATAACGTGCTTTTATTGTCCGTAAAAATAAAATCCTACCGATGGTCCGGATTCCGGAAAGCGGAGTCAGGCATAAGCATACAGCGGGTGGCAATTAGTAATGGCTGCCGCGTCAGTGTTGCCAAGCAAGATTAATTTACTTTATCCCTCAGCTTTGTCCCCTAGTCCTATCTAGTCTCATCTCGTCATCTGTTTTAATAGTAAGCACAAATTCTGCTGATTTAAATAAAAATGCAAAAAGATAGCCTTAAATTTGACACGTATCCCCATGTCTTGCATACGAGGGGGGTTATTCGAGGCTATTCCTTGACTGTGGAGAAGTCTAGCTTAAGTTAAGGTCGACCAGAAACTACATTACATCACTAAGGCCGTCTTGCAAGAAAAAATAAATCTAGATTTAGTAGTTAATCCAGGCTTAAGCTTGAAAGTTCCATACAATTTGACACTACTAAACTGAGCTTAACGCTAACTCGAGATTTATGTGTTTACTGCAAGTGGGCCTTAGGTTAACGACACAATCTGATTTACAAAACATGGCAAGTATACATATAGTGTTCCCAAGGTAGGCGAAAAAATGGTCAATGAACGAAGGTATTATGTTAGCAAAGAGTATTGTAATGTATAGGAATCACCAGTGGAAGTCAGGTGGCAGTGAATGCGTTAATCTTCATTAAGTTTGTAGCCACCTTAATTTTATTTTATTATTTTGGCGCGAAACCAAATGACAATTATATGACAGCTGTGACAGAGGCGGTGCAGTATTAGGAGGCTACTACGAAATTCAAAGTTCATATCGTACCGTCCCTCTCACTCTTGCATTATATACTGTGAGCGTCAGTGGAATAGCAAGCTACGAAGTTTTAATGAATTAGCCACTTCGTTTCGTAGTACAGGCCCTCCCTCTACGTACGTACCGTACAGTACTTACTACAGTAACAGTAGTCTGCCCCAAGTCTGCCCCAAAAGTCCGCCCGCTTCGCACCGCAATTTTGTGTGTGCGTTATTTCATTCAATTTGATTATATGTTGGGATATTTTATAGTAAAATGACACGATCTCAGAAAATAACCAGTAACTCGGCTAATACCTCTCAAAATGCGGAAGCTAAGAAACGAGTCGAAAATACTTGGATACTTCTGGCTAAAGGTACTTTGGTAAAGCTGATTTGTTAAGAATTTGACTGCAAGCATTTGCCTTCTATGTACCTTATGACTGCAAGAAAGCATCAACCATTTTTTCAAAGGGAATAATTCATGAGAATGTTATTGTGATATCAACGTAATGTTTCAGATTCTCTTCTCCAGAACAGCGTGTTTAATATCGTGACACTTCCTCACCCGGTGCATTGTAAACCCGCAAAGTTTTGTTTTGATGAAACACACAAGAAGATCTATGAAATCGTCATGTATAACGAGCCCCATAGGAGCTGGTTTATTGACGAAACTGTTAAATCAGACGCTAGCATGCTAATGTTAACTCCAGTCCACCCAGTATTTCTAGGTAGGTATAGTATAGGTAACTATTTTAACTATAATAATAAAATAATATTCAATTAAATTCTTGTAAGTTTATTGATGAATCTGCCAATGTTCAGGTTGGAAATAACATAATACTAATTGTATTACTATCTCCCTTTCTTTGTTACATATCTGGTTTTCAATCTACATCACAAATATCAGAGTGATGAAAGAATATGCTCATGTAACTCCGTTATTAAAGGTGTATTTCCTAGAATGTCCTAGAAACTGATGATAATCTGTCAAAAAACTGATTGGGCTGCTTAATACCTCTTAAAATTACTAATTATAGGTTTGTAATGATGGCTTAATTTTTGAGATATCATATAAAAAACAACAAATTTTCCTCCCCCAGATTAGTGTTCTTTTATTGCCACAACCTTAAATATTTCAATTTGAAAACATAGTTTTTGCTCAATATGTCTGAAAAGTCAGGCTTTAATACTGTACACCGTAAGGTCAGGGTACTTTGGCCCTGAAGGATAACTTTGGCCCTTGGGATTAACTCGGTCCTGCTCTTATAATTGCTTTGAGAATATGGCTCTTTGCCATGGTTGGTGTTAATTGATTGATCATGTTTTTATGTGATTTTCATAGGGGCCAAAGTAACCCTCCAATGAGTCAAAGTACCCAGACTACATGGTAATTATTTTTACATGTTTAATCCTAATTAGCTGAAAAAAGTCAAAAGTCACTTGCTACAGATTATTATCGGTTTCCGGGACACCAGGTATATAGATATTTCTGTATTCTAGTATCAAGCCAGAATATGTTTGTTATTCCAGTTTTACCTCATATAAAAGAACAATGCAGCAGCAGGGCTGTACCATTAGAAGACTTGGTGTTAGACAAAAAATTTAACAAAGTGTTCAAATTTCTTGCTGACCTGAACAATGTGGCTGACTTAAAGGTAATACTTGCCCACAGCAGGATTAGTAGAAAGGAGAAGCCAACATGTGGAGTGGGATTTTAACACCTTGACCTGCTCTGACTGTTTCTCTACCACATCATTCTTTCCAGATTGCCTAACAAAAATGTTGACTTTTTGACTCCAAGCCACTGCCATTTATTTCAAATGATTGTGATCTTAACATTCTCATCCCTTGCCATTATTAATAGGTAGCACTTTGATTTCCCAATATTCTAGTGATACTGGACAGCTTGGTTTCCAGATGAAAATAAGTTTGAAGCTATTATGTTATAAATAGGCATAGCATCCCAGTGCTACATACATGTCCAATCCTTATCAGCTGCATTAGTAAATTGGCTGTGATGATAATTGGCTTACTTTGATCACAATTTTCTTGCAGTACCTACATACTTACTGATGTGATGTACTGAACTGATGCTACTACATTGATGATGTTTTAACCTTGTACAAGATGTTATACCGCCCACCGTTTTATTGCAGGGTCCTGAAGACTTAAGGGCTTACAAATACAATGAAACAAAAACTTTGTCATGGCTTGAAAGCAAAGTACACAAAGTTGCAAAGGAATTGAAAGAAAAGAATATTCATGTTTCATCCGGTGCCGTTTCTGCAACTTTTGTAGCTAGTAATGCTAGCAGTGATTCTGTTGATCAAGGTAATTAATATGAATTTGGGGATATCTATTATACGGTTTACTAATATGTTGCATAAAATCGAATCACATAATTTCGTTTCTCATAACAACCTTGAGCAGAATCATCATATCACCAAATTACTTTTCGCATATATTTTTTCTCATACTATCATTTCTCATAATTTTGTAAAGCAGAATATTAACATCACATAATAACAAATAACATTACTTTGCATAAGGATAATAAAAAGCAAGAAAAATGGAACCCCTATTATACTAACTGTAGCCCTTGACTTCTTCTACATAGAATTTGTTTCAGAATAATTATTCAGACTAAAAAGTATCAAAGCGGAACAAACAGGCAAACAAGCAAACTCGCTAAGTGAAATGGAAATTGACTAAGATCTATTCTATTCTGTAAAAAGAAACTGACAGGCTAAGATACAAAACTATATCATCATCTCGGCCTAAGATACAATACTCTACTTCCTACTGCGGGGCACGGGCCTCCTCTCAGAATGAGAGAGCAGTGTAAATTGGGAACTTCACACACACACACCATTGAATTGCTTGGTAAACTCCAATTCAATAGAATCTGACAATCCTGTAGACACTTCCAGCCTACTAATATAAACACCGGGCTGCCTAAGGATTTGTGATGTGACTATTATTCTTTTTTGATTCCTTTTAGATGATAATTGCAACAACAGGGACATATATAATCAAGTGTGCCCACGATAGGGTGTCTTAAATATGTAGAAAATTGACAGATTCTATTGAATTGTACTTTAGATACATATGTGCAGGTCTCCTCACGATCATTATTTTCCTTCACCACATCTCATGGTGAATTTCTAATGTATTGTCGCACATCAATTCTGTAAAACTCAATGCGTGTGCGCACGCGCGTTTGCGTGTTTATTGCTCTTTCGCACGAACTTTTTTTTTTGAGGCTTTAAACACTCCAGGTGATCATGTCAGCCTCATGGGTGCTCGCTCATGTTTCCTACGCAAGGGACATATTCAAAAATTGGTAAATGCAAATGGCTTTGCCCGATGTTGGCTCTGAGAGCCAACAATTGACCTGGCCATTGTCGCACTAACATTTGGATGAAATTTGGTATGCAGATAGTTGAATCACTGGCTGACACAAAAGCTACTTTTTATCCCGATATTTACGCAGGATCGGTTTTTATACAGGTTATATCCCAAAATCTTAACCCCTAAGTACAGGTGATCTAGGACTTGGTGATCTGCATACAAAGTATGGGAATTATGTAAAATCCCACTTCCAGTGGTTCCATTTTAACTGCTAGACTGCCTGCCTGGTTTACGCGAGCTAAGTCACGGGTAAACGGTAGTTATGTTATAAAACGTAAAATCCGCCAATTTTAAATGAACAACAGTTAAACTTTATCCTACGCCGTCAGTAGGTATCCCAAATCTCCTCGGTTTACAATAAATAGTAGAATAATTTACTCATGTTATATTTTCTCTTTTAGAGTTCTACCTGAAATATGCTCTGGGAATAATAGCTGAATATGTTGAAGCAGATATTGTGGAAAAATTAGAAAGTAAATTTGATTTGAAACCTGACTTAATGGAATCTTTAGGGCAAAAAAGGAAATCTAGAATTGGTGAAAGTAATAACAAGAGGATAAAAAGTGACCAAACTGCAAATGGAAGTGATTTATCAGAGAGTATGACAATGCAATCTTCAAATACTGCCAACAAGCAGAAACCTTTGTCTGCAAAGGAAAAAGCAAGACAAAAAGCCGCAAGTGGGACTAAGACCATATCATCATTTTTCTCAAAGAAATCATAGAATGACTAAAAACACCATAATTAATAATGTTTATTGTTGATTAATAATTTTAATGTATAATAATTATTCTGATATAAAATGCAAGTAAAGCAAATTGTATCTTTTTTTTTGTTGGATTACTGCTTAGGATTACTGTAATATAATGATAACATCACTACCACCAAAGCCTTTGAGTATTCAACTAGACACTACTGCTAATTTTGAAAAGCATATATTTTTCTTAGGGTCGTAGAGGTGTACTAATAAAAAGGTATTATGGGCATTTCTATCCATCGTACCCTGAGTTTATCTCTCCGCTTTCAACAAAATTAGTCCATGATTCTGAGCTGGAAAAACAGCAGGGCTACTACGAAACTCGAAGGTGGAAGGGACGGTACGTCACGAACTTCGAGTTTCGTAGTAGCCCTACAGGATCTCCAAATGTGTCCCCAAAATATTGTATGGATGGATACAAAGACTTAAGAAAAAATCGTAACAAAACGGACAACAAGGACCGGGGGATTTTTTTATAGGGGGTTTAACTACATCATAGTAACATTCATTACCTTACTGTTACGCTTACTGTAGGATGTTAGGGCCCTGTATGTAGATGCGAAGCCGGTTATTAACGATTTTATTTTAACCAAGCGGTTAAAAATGCATTTTTCATTATTAACGGTTATTTAACCGTATTTTATGTTATGCTTATTACGGTTAAATACTACCGCTAGATGCCGCTAGCGGCTTAAAATGTGTATCGTGTCATGAGTTGTGCGATGATGCCAGCTTCAACTGGCGCGTGCCCAGCCCGGCCCAGCCGAGAAATTGCTTTGCCCCGTCCCGCGTCCCCCACTGCTCCGCCGCCAATTTGGTCCGTATTTCGCAGGTAAATCGCCAGGAGCACTTTTTACATGCATGCATTGATTTGTACTCTTTTTCTTTGTCGCAGTCGGATAATTAATCGTTAATAACTGCATTTTATCGACAGCTAACCATAAATTTGGTTAATTAACGGTAGCTAACGGGTTTTTACAACTATAGCCCTGCAGGGCTACTACGAAACTCGAAGTTCGTGTCATGCGGTCTCTCTGACACTTAAACTATTTAATACGAGAGCGAGAGGGACGGTACGATATGAACTTCGAGTTACAAGTTTCGTAGTAGCCCGGCTGTATACAAGGCTTTCAAGCCCTTGACTTGCTCAACTAGCAACACCGCGTAAAAAAAATATTGACTGAGCATAGACACAGTGCTGCCAACTTAGTGACTTTGTCGCTAGAACTAACGACTTTTACTTAAGTCTTAGCGACCAAAAAAAAGTTGACTAAAATGGTTTAGCGACTTATCTGGCGACTCATCGACGACGAGAATTATGCAGTGCCAAGAAATGTATAATTATTATGGAAAGCAACAAACGCGCTTGCGCACCAAATTCAAACTTTATTTAATTTAAGCTCTATTCGTTTATGTTCTAGCTTTAGCTATTTAAAAAAAAAAACAAATCAATTTCAGTGAATTCGGAAATCTTCTGTTGTTTTTTTTTTTCGTATCCCAACATTTCACTCTCATGGCCTCTTGTGTCTCTCCCAGTCAAAGTCCTGAGTCCGCTCACTCCTGGTGGAATTTTAGCGACTTTCTAACGACTTTTGATTTTGAGTTTAGCGACTGGAGTTTCTAGGAGTTGGCAACTCTGCATAGACAAGACAAAATTTGAACTGTCAAAGTGTCAAGGCGGCAAAAGCATCGAGCGAGATAGATGCCGCTTGGATGCCGCGTTTTGTTGAGTTGGTTGAGTCAAGACGTCAAGACAAGAAAGAATTTTGATAGCTTGTTTGTTGTGTTGAATGTATTTATTTTAACTATATATAAGGATTTGAAAAAGGAATATAATCAGCATAATGCAAGCTTTTCTGAAAACTGGCAAAATTTCAACTTCGGGTGCCCCGACAGTTTCTGGCCCAAAGTCAACAAAGAAAAAGCCCCCGGCACCATGGGTTGAAAAATAGTAATGTTTTGAATTATGTCCCAAACATGTTATAAATTTTTAGTTTCGAGTTATTGATTTGAGATTTTCTTCCAGCCGTCCACGAACTATCGACGATATCGTTGACCAGGGCGAGGTGGTTCAAGTTTTACGACAGTGTCTGTCTGGGGGCGATCTGCCGCATTTATTGTTTTACGGGCCCCCGGGGACTGGCAAGACGAGCGCTATCCTGGCCGCTGCCCGGCAGCTGTTTGGCGACATCACCCGCGACCGCGTGCTGGAGCTGAATGCGTCCGACGAGCGAGGCATTCAAGTGGTCAGAGACAAAGTCAAATCCTTTGCTCAGCTAACCGTTAGCAGCACTAAAGCTGAGTAAGTAATTTTTTTAAGAATTAAATAAGCACATCAACCAATAGTTAAATGTTCACACCAAATGATGTTTTTATGAATTACATGATTCTATTTCTATTTTTAGTGGCCAACCATGCCCACCATACAAACTGGTAATATTGGATGAAGCTGACTCCATGACCACGGCAGCCCAGGCGGCACTGCGCCGCACCATGGAGCGGGAGACGCGCACAACACGCTTTTGCCTCATTTGTAACTATGTGTCTCGGATCATCCCTCCAATTACCAGTCGCTGCTCCAAATTCAGATTTAAGCCACTTGCCCGGGAAAATGTTATAAAAAGGTAAAAAGCACAATTTTCATAATATTCTTCATATATTTTATAGATCATGATTACTTGATTTATTGGAAGCATAAGTGGAAGTTTAGTGTAGGTATACTCAACTCATATTTTACTAGCTTTTATTTGAATTTACACATATTTACAGTTGAGGAAACTGAATTCTGTACCAGGGTGGGATCTTTTCATAATCAGTTTCACTATGATTTTAGCAGATGTATGGAATGTCAATATGATATCAGTAGTACAAAGGCTCCACCGTGGTATGTGGTTCAATTTCTTTGATTGTATGTATGTACACCTTGAAAATTTGCAAATCATTTTTTAATCACTTTCTGGTATCTGATTGAGCTGAAATTTTATATACTTCTGTAAACCCAGTAACAATACAATAATCTGGTAGTGAAACTGGTGTTCTGGCCAGGATACTTTCACAGGGCGGAACTCCTCAATGGTTGATGGTATCAACTTGAAATTTGGTACACAATAAATGTACTTAGTTTGGACAACAATGCAAGTAAAGTCAACAGAAAGTAAAGTCAGACAAAAAGCAGAATTATTTTTTTGTTTCATAAGCAATATATGGTAATTTATTTTGCTTAGCACATTGATGTTGTGTTGCAACCAATCTATAGGTTTTAGATGCTTAGTAGCAGCGAGGTAGCAACTAGAGGCGTGAGATGATGTGCAACAATTTTTATTATGTATCATAGGAAGGAAATGGTTACATTCAAACTCAAAGTCAAAATATCTTTATTCAATTTAGGCTATAACAAGCACTTATGAATGTCAAAAAAAAACTACCACCGGTTCGGAAAAACCTCTGCTGAGTAGAATCCTGCAAGAAACTCAACGAGGTATATATTTTTTTAAACAGATTTACAATATTATTAAATGATATTTATACACCACAAGTATTTAACACAACTTTATTTTTAACACAGTAGGTTCACTATTTGAAGGGATTGCTAATGCGGATCAGAATTATTTCCAAATATCCCTGTCCATGATATAATCATTAACTTTATAATACGCCTTTGATATTGATGTCTTCTTGACAATAGATCTGAATTTTGTATCTGTGTCATTTATAATATTTTTTGGAATTTTATTATAAAAACATATGCAATTTCCCAGAAAAGACTTTTTGGTTTTAGCCAGTCTGTAAGATGGAACTTTAAGCTTCCCTGTGTTTCTAGTAGCCTTTGGCTTATCGACGTTAGTGGGAATTTCAATGCTTCAATGTACATTATATGTTCTTAAGACCTAATAGTTCATACTAACATTCCTGCAGCCTTATATTAGGCCAATAGTAGGAGTAATAACAATGATTAATTAATTTTGTTACTTATGCTGTTTTTTCCAACATGATTCAAATAACACATGGTGATTATGTAACTTTGTGAGGTGGTATCAATTTTTTTTTATTTTTTCCATCACAGATATAATGCTTGAAAAAAATTAAATCACATTAAAACTGCTGATTTTTTGGATATTCTAACTCAAATTCGCTAACAAATTGTTAAGTTACTGTGTTATATTAACTTTTATTCTTTAATGAACGCCTTTACTATGTCGATAATAGGTCGCAATTGCTAGAGGTGAGGGTTATCGGTAAAAATAAAAGCGGTAAAATAAACAAACTTATTATTAATTTGAAAAGTAACATTCCAAGTGTTGAATAAATTATATTTTAAAATCTACGACTGCTGTCACGTCAACAAGTGTGATGTTTTGAATAAAAACAAAGTAGTATCATTTTAAAATTCAAATAAGACTTTCAGTTTGATAGCATAACATTTAAACCAATAAATAATACTATTGCCACTTTTAGCGCTAGGTACATGCAAAAGTATTGTACATGTAATCCAATTACATAGCTAGCTTCCAGCAGTCTTACTAAAAGCTTTATTATTTCTGTGTTGCAGGCTACGTGAGATTTGCGAAGCGGAGGGCGTGGAAGTGGGTGAGGGGGAGGTACTGCACCAAGCGGTGGACACCTGTGAAGGAGACTTGCGCCGCGCGCTCACCGCCTTGCAGTGTTGCCAGCGTTTGCTCGGAGGAGTCACCGCTGACGGGCTTGTTGAGGCAAGACTTCTAGTGCTTGAACACACAGTACCAATCATTACCTGCTTCGCTCGCGTGAACCCACTACCCTGTGTCGTGTTGGTTTACGTCATATTTATTAACCAGCCTTTACCACCAGTTTCGCATGTGTCAATCGTTAGACTCAGCAGTTGGACTAAACTTACGGGATTTTATTAAATATCCACAAGACCTGGATTTGGCATGTGGTCTTCATTCACATTGCTTGAAAAACTTAGCGACTAAGGTTTTAGGATTTTATCCCGTGAGACAATCAAAATAAAAAGTAGCTTAAGTATTACTCCAGAGATTCAGCTATCTACATACCAAATTTTGTCCAAATCCGTCAAGCCGTTTTAGCTCAAAAAAGCGACAAACGTACTCGCGCACACATGCAGGCAAAAACCTCCAAACTTTTGCTTTTATAATAATACTTAGTAGGGTTTCATGATATGCCTAGAAATTTCATGATCTGCCTAAATGTCACTAGGCAAATCGTTAAACGGTGAGTTTTGAACGATATGGCGGATGTCCCTGAGACAGTTCATGAAATGGCGCCATTTCACGATATGCCTAGGAATTTCGTGATCCGGTGAGTTTTACGATCGGCCGCCGACACGTATAAAAAAAAATACACTATACAGTGTAAACTCTATTTTACGCCACCCTATTTAACGACAAGCTCCATAAAACGTCGAAATTACTTCAGTTGGTTTACTTTTTTATCCGTTTAATGACGTCATTGATACACTTAAACCCATTCTAGATAACGACAATAATACGTCATTATTAGGAAGAAACAGTGCTGTTTATATTTCCCAAATTAGTTAAAACTGCAGCTGCATTATAGTCTTTTTTTTGTTAATTTGTTGCTTTCTTGTCTAGCGCATGTTCACCTTAACTATCGGCAACAAAGGCCAAAGGTTTTAAAAAAATTCTTCTTTTGTTTTTTGTGACAACCTTGCACATGTTTTTACTTCAGCTGCTAAATTATCGTTAGGTTATATTATAGGTTCGTTATCATATTTTTAGTTGCTCATAAACTTTCAAAGTGTGAACAAGGCCTGTAAGAAAATTTCGACTGTATGAAGAGTAAATACATATTGTAATAGTAAAATAATATCGAACTTCTCTCTGCATTTAACAACTGTTGAGAATGGCATAAAATGTTATGTGTCTTCCAGACCAATTTCTCTATTAATAACAATTTTACCAGAAATGTTAACCTAGTCACAGATCTAGTGCTATAAAGGTCAGTAACTTACTGCTGTACATGTGACAGGTGCAGAATTTTCACTTTTATTTAACTTAAGGTATTAAACTCAACTTATTTAAAGTAGCCTATCATGCGGTAGGCTAAGTGCTTGTTATAGCCTAAACTGAATAAGGATATTTTGAATTTGACTTTTGACTTTGCCTTTGCATCAATATTGTAGAGATAATACCAATCGGGTACTTTTACAAAAACGCGAAAAAAAAATACGAGGCCTAGAATTAGGTCAATGGTGTCAGTGTCCTATGATATTTATTTATTTTATTTCACGGCCTAACCTAGATATCTTAATTGCTTCTGAAATGCAAAACCTTTTAGTCTAGGTGTTTTTTGGCTAGGTTTGTTCTGCGAACAGCAGTAGAATAATTGGTTGTAAAAATTTATTTCTGCAGGTGACAGGTCTAGTGCCAGATGTACTAGTCAACGAATACCTCGGCATCAAGAATTACGCTGAACTAGAGCAGTTTGTCGAAACGTAAGTATCATAGTTAAATCAGTTTTCTAATTTGAATTACTTCATCATCATCATCATCATCATCATCATCATGTCAGCCGAAAGACGTCCACTGCTGGACATAGGCCTCCCCCAAGGCTCTCCACTCAGACCGGTCTTGCGCTTTCCGCATCCACCGCGATCCCGCGATCTTAACCAAGTCGTCGCTCCATCTTGTTGGAGGCCTACCGACAGCTCGTCTCCCGGTCCGCGGACGCCATTCCAGAACCTTCTGGCCCCATCGGCCATCCGTCCTGCGAGCAATGTGCCCCGCCCACTGCCACTTTAGTTTCGCAATTCTTCGGGCTATGTCGGTAACCTTAGTGCTACTGCTTCTAATTTGAATTACTTAGTTTTATTTTACTGTTGCTCCAAATTGGATAAAAAAGCAGCGCCTTAAATGGTTTGTGACACCTCCACATCCTAATACCCAAAAGGTTACATAACTTAGGTCTCACTTATATTCATTTTTAGTGGCCGGTTCGAAATTGCAAATGCTATTGTGGGAAAAAAAGTCCTCGTAGCCTAGTGGTAGATGTTTGGCCTTTTAAGCAGTGTCGTTGATTTGAACTGGGCCTTGCATCTAATTTTCAGAATGAATGTGCGCAATTACAATTGCACTTGAAATTCGTCATAAGCTTTTCAGTGAAGAAAAACATCGCAAAGAAATCTGCATACACCTTCGAGGCTATTCAATGGTTGTGAAGTTTCTTATCCGCGCTAGGCTCACGTGGGAATTACAGCTCATGCCCTCTTAATCTGGAGGCCTGTGCCTAGCAATGGGGCATGTAGTGTACAGAAGAACAGGTGATTGGTTGAAGTGTACGACTAAACAGGAATGGGTCAGGCTTTACGTGCCCTTGGTAAAAATACACAAACAGGGTTGTATTGTAATCTGATAACTAATGTGTTTAATATGGATAGGAAGCATAGTTCAAATTTAATACCACAAGCAACTCAAGCTTTTAATAGTATAAATATGTTACTAAAGTACGTACGTAGTAATATGTTACGCACCTTAGAAATGTTCGAGCAATAACAATTGAATGTTTATTTGGTCAAAAAACAGTACAATATAAAAAAAATACGAAAATAAAACTTCCGTTAAACATTGACCAGCAATTATGCCACTAAAATAAGATAAAATAAGATTTACTGAAATCTTTTATTCGCGTCTTCTTTATTCATGACGCAGAAAACTAATAAAAAACATTTTCGTACCGTGTTTTCGCTGTAACATATTGGTATAAACTGTCACATTAATGCACATGTATCAACATTCTTTTACATCGGCCCCTAGACGTCAGACGTCGTCAGACGGTCAAGACGGGTGCAAGTTAAATCATAATAATCAGGAGAAACAAGAAAAATGCTAAATCATTTGCTATGCTTAGATTGCGTTAAAGCGAAGATGAGAGATGAGAGAATTTTACCAACCAACAGAATTTCTGGTTAAAAATATTTATATTCTTAAAAGAATACAAAAGAAATCTATTCATTTTCACTAAGTTTGTTTATTGTAAACTAAGCTTTCAGCTTATCAATCAAATCAGCACGAATCTACCCACTGCTGGGTAAAGGTCTCATCATTTTCACGCCACTGTCCGTACCTGTGCCAATCTCATTTGCAGCTTACCCAGCTTATACATAATAAGTACCTAATTTTTAGCAAATAATAGTTATTTAACTCGTAAGATATTAGATAGATAGCTACTATACAAGTATGTACGTATTTATAACTCTTTATAGTACGTACTTATCGCATAAAGGGATCTGTTCCAATTAAACTTCAACCGATACTAAGTACTGTAATTTATTTTCCTGCAAGTGGGTAATAGATAGCCACACTCAAAAATTGTGATCTGTGATAGCGCAAATCGGTTCTCAGGCACAAAAAATGAGAATAAAGCATAAATATTTAACGTGTTAGGAGTTGCTACCTAATTAGTATTCTGCAATCTAAATAAAAATTAATAGTTTCTTTTGATTCTTAAATTGTAATCAATCTTCAATCTTTTTAAGATACGCGATACGCGATACGAGTAGAACCGTAGAACCAAGATTAATTTAGCATATTGCGAATGCGGTCATTAAATTTTTTTCAGGGTTTTGTCAGTTAGCAAAAACAGAACCCATTTGGATCACTTTGTTGTCCGTCTTTGTTCTCAGGAACACGTGGAGAAATCGAGCTGAAATTAATATCAAATACTTTGTTTGCTAACATTTTTAAATGTTAAAATCCTTGTTGTTGGTGTAAGTGTCGATAGATTCACCGACACTTAAATAAAACGCTACCTCGTATTATGTTAGATGAGGCGATAATAAAAAAGGCTACGAGTATTTTGACTAATTAACTCGAACGGCAAATCGATACAGATTGAACCGGTGACATGGATGCAAGGCTTTTAGCCAGATTTTTAATCCTCTTATTAGTTGTGATAACATGACTGGCTTTCTAGCCAGAAAGGCGCACGCGCTTTTAGCTAGCTTCACATGTTCCGTGGTTACGTACATGATTATGTTTGTTCCAGTTTCTTGATGGAGGCGTTTTCGGCGTCCCAGCTGCTGGAGCAGGCGTCGGCTGCAACGGTGATGGCGGGTCATCTGACCAACAAGCAGAAATGTGCGATCAGCGAGAAGCTGGCGGTCTGCGCGCACCGGCTGCAGGACGGCGGCGCCGAGGTCATGCAGCTCACAGACCTCGGCTGCACCATCATCATGGCTAACAACAACCCTTGATCGGATAAGGTACGCCATTTGTAAGACTCTTTATTACAAACAAAGTGATAATTAGTACGGATATTTTTTTTCTATCGATCCCATGGTATTTGCTGTCTTTCAAAAACTTTACATAATTAACCCGCCAAATGCGTTTAGACCACGCACGGTGTAGGGTTCTGTACACATATGGGGCAAATGTTCAATATTAAGACACTCCACACTATGGGTGTAGGCGGGAAATAAACACCATGCCCACTTTACTTGTAGACTTTGTTAACTATGTAATATTGAATGAAATGTTTTTATGATCGTTCAATGGTCTTGACTTGACAATATTGTTAATTGTAATAAACCACCTTTTACTCAGTGTAGGTAAGTTATTGTATGAATTATCAAGGGAACAAATTAACTTCATAATTTTGAGCTAGCGCCATTTATTGCTTGAAGTCCCCAAACTATTGGAATTATGCATGCCGCATGATCCATCGTAGAATATTGCACAAAATGTGATGATTTCCCTTGTCAAGCATTGCGAAAGGTTTTTTTGTATAATGGGACACTTGACACCAATTTTGACCTAGTCCCAAACTAAGCAAATCTTATACTACAGGCAACGGATAAACATACTTATATAGATAACTACATACTTAAATACATATTAAACATCCAAGACCCGAGAACAAACATTCGTATTATTCATACAAATACCTGCCTCGGCCGGAAATCGAACCCGGGACCTCTAGCTTCGTAGTTCGTAGGTTCTCTAACCACTTAGCCATCCGCTCGTCGTTTGTGAAAGAGTTCCGCCGCGTGTTACTATTCCGTTACTGCCATGAGCGATCGGGTGTGCCTGCACCAGTCAGAACAATGTGCCTACAATATTAGGGGGGTTATTTCGCTACGTATTGGGGGATCTTGTTACATCTTGTATTGTACACAACCAGTTACTGTTAAAACATCAGTGCGTCTGTGTATACTAATTAGTTTTCTGAACTTCTGAACGTTCCGACACATTTTAAAATCTTATGTCTTCTAGGTACCTCTAGTGGGTGTATCTAGAGGGACGAGGGGCGGCTGAAAAGTTCTAAGCCTAAGGTACTTTGAGGTTGCATACTCGTATTTATGTGTTAGAGGTACTGGCCACTAAAAAAAAAAATTAAACTGTTTATTTCTTTTCAAATTAAAAAAATATATATTATAATTAGCATAATCTTTTTATTTTAAGATTACATTAGTAATTATTAGATCTAACTTAGTAATTTAAACTGTTACTATCTATACATTAAATATTTATAAGTAATTAATCATTATTTGTTAGTAGGTACTTTTTTACAATATTCTAAGCTTGTGTTGGCTTGTCAGATATACATTTTATGGTATCATGAGGGAAGCTGTTTAGGATTTGTGGCAGGTAATTTGACCACACTCTTTTGCCATATTGATTTCTACTCTTAGATATTTTAAAATAGGGTTCATTGGATAGGTGCCGGAGGTTGGCTGATCTTGTATATCTATCAAGTTTCTCAATTCGGTTCATATATTCTAATATCATAGCCGATTTTACCTTATCAAATACACTAAAAAGACCATTTAAAAAGTAAATAATTAAAAGAAAAAAAATATGTTTCTTTTGGGTAACACTCTTTTCCGGCCCGGATAACACCGACATGGGAATATAGTAACTGTTGATGAAACATGGATCAGACAGTATGATCCAGAGTCGAAGTCTGAATCTATGCAGTGGATCGAAAAGGGTGAAAGGCCACCGAAGAAATTCAAGGTCCAAAGATCGGCGTCTAAGGTAATGGCCACCGTGTTTTGGGATTGCGAAGGCATTCTTTTAATAGACTATTTGGCAAAAGGCTCTACAATAAATGCAGTTTATTATGCCGAGCTATTAAGAAAGGTGCGACAAGCCATAGTCGAGGAACGAAGGGGCAAACTGAGCAAAGGCATTTTGTTTTTGCAAGACAACGCCCCCGTTCACACCGCTCGTGTTGCCCAGCTTGCTCTGAAGGAAACTGGCCTCGAGGAAATTGATCATCCACCCTACAGCATTATTTTCTATTCAGCAATTTGAAGAAAGATTTAAGGGGAAAGCGATTTGGCAGTGATGAAGAAATGAAGGCGGCTGTACAGGAACATTTCGACAGCCAAAATAAAATTATTTTTTAACGGTCTAAAAGCATTGTTTAAAAAATGTAATAAATGCATTGAATTAAAGGGAGATTATATTGAAAAATAAAAATAGTAAAAAAATCTGAATATTTTTTTTCTACCTTAGCCTTAGAACTTTTCAGCTGTTAGGATGTTAGGTTTAAAACAAATAATGCATTACTTAGGGCCTGTTTCACCAGTCTGATAAATCCCTGATATTAGTTGGTGTATCACGTCTATTATGCCTTCTTTGTTTATTTGAACGGGTGAAATAGGTCAGGAATTTATGAGAACGTCGTGAAACCGGCCCTTAGATTGATCATTTCGTGAATATCACAATTAGCTCGAAGAAAGGCTTTATTAAAACAAATGCTTCATATTTTACTTTTGTGTACTTACCTAGTTTGCGTGTTACTTAATTTGATTCTGTAGTTCACAATTTTTATTATTTTGTGCATTACAAGGAGGTTCCAATAGGTATTGAAAAGTGTAGTTTCAAATAACAACGTTGACTAGGGTTTTCTTTTCGTTTCCCACCTGTAGATACTTTGCTACTTCAACTTTACTACCCCCTCAACTGTCAGTTAACCTACATTAATTCAATTTAAATCTTTGCCCATACTTTTCAATAGTTTTCTGTATTAACAAGGAATCATTTTGCAGGTGCCGTGAACGTGCTGCGATTGAATGCGCTCAATCTGAATGGAACTTCACGAACGCCTTCAATCAAGATCGATTCCTCGTAATCATTTGTGTAAATGTTGATTGGTTTATTGTTCAAATCTTGTGGTTATGAAGCGGAGTATTGTTTAGACTATGCGCTTGATTTTATGAATAAATATGTTTTGTATTAAGCTGTCTTGTTTTATCGTTATTTTTAAACCGACTTCAAAAAAGGAGGAGGTTATCAATTCGGTTGTATTTTTTTATATATCAAACATTTCACGTAGTTGATAGTTAACGCAGCGCATGAATTCTAAGACAAGAGTACTGTACGGAAATACAGCTTCAACCCTCAAAACAATACCCTTGAAGTTGTTTCATACTTGTAGCTGTTATAATAATTTTCAGTTCTTAATAGAATTGATGTTTTTCTCTTGTTTTTCTATTTTACACATTACACATTATTTTTAAGCCATAAATGGAGTAATTCGGTCCCATGTTAGTAAAATTTCCGCTGTCTGTTAAACGGATGGGCGAGTAGGAAAGAAAGGAAATAACGTTCTTATAGTACAGAAAAGATAATATCGGGTGGCAGTTGCAGCCGCGGGCCGCGGCGGTGGCGGCGGGCGAAGCGGAGTCTCGCCCCTCCACCGTGCGTTTGCGCGCGCTCGCAGCTCATTGGCCGGCGACGACCGCCGCTTCCCCACCCAAGGTGCACGCGCAGCGTCTAGTTTTCAGATTTGAAATCTCGACCGTTTATTTCGTGTCGAGCAGTCGTAGCGCGCTGTCGTGGTCCAGCAACCGCTGCAAGCGGCCGGGACAATTATTCTCGTTTAATAGCAAGGCAACGTGCTCGCGCTCGTTACCGGTCGGTTCGGTGATACGACGTGACGTCTCTAACGATTAGTGCGTGCAGTGCATCGTCGGCTTCTACGAAACGGCGACGGTCGACGATAAAAGGTCAATTTCTTTCGATGAGTGGAGGTTTAGTGCATGTTTTACCACATCATGACTAGATCCACACTCATCCATGGAAGTTGCGATGTCCATCGCGGAGCACGTCGAGCGAAGCCAGCGGCGGCGCGCGGCGGCGGCCGGCGGCAGGTACGCGCCGGCGGAGGCAACGCCGCGTCTACCTGGCGATGGCGGCGCTGTCGCCGCCTAAATATCACCTTTAGATACGCTCCGCGCCGCTAAGCTCTTACCTATGTTCATTTCGTTTCAAATGTGTTTTTACAGTATTTTTTGCTGCTGCGGTGGACGAAATATTTTTCCATTAAATTGAGTCATGCTTAATTTTGTTTTAAATTTACTTCAGTTTGATTGTAACCTTTTTATATTTAGTAATAATATGTAAGTGGCTACAAGACGTTTCGGGACCGGAGCGGCGCGCGCGTGGACAGGAAGCGAAGGGTCGCACTCGCTCTCCCCACCGCAGCAGTTAGGGGCGCCTCGGCGGGTTTTACCGGGCCGCTGGACGCTTCTAAGAAAGAGCCGGCTCGGTGGCTTGTGCTAAGAAGGGGTCAGTGCAGTGACGTCACGGGCGGCCGCCGACCCCTCTCCCCTCTGAAGGGCCTCACTTCGTACAATAGACTACCATTATAATTATGTCATCCACACATCCGCTTTTCTGTGCTCTTTCTGTGCAAACAATAGACTGAAATAAAACTGCTGTTTATTTTTCTGTGCTTGTTCAGCGAAATCGTTTTTTTTGTGTTAGCAGGTAGGTAGGTTTATATTTTTACCGTGAACTTCGAAACTGCAATACATTGATGTATTGTTGTATAGGTAGTCATTTACGATGACGCGTGCCGTGGTTCTTACTACAATGTCCAATTTTGACAAAATCACGCGTCTTCGTGGATGGCACTATACAAGCAAATAATGTTTCCTATTAATGTCGTCGCTTATCCATCAGCTTACTTTTGTTAATTATTGTAGGTACAATATTTTATGTATTTCGATTATTAGATTGCACGTACCCGAACGCATGTAACTTACCCGAAATTAGAATTTATTTTTGGGCCGGAAATTAAAAGCAAATAGAGTATTAAAAAAAATGTACGGACAAACCTCAATAAGCCTTATTCCTTCAAGCTAAAACAGATGGATGGATTTGGATGAAATTTGGTACCTATGTAAATAGTTGGAGATCTGGAATAACACATAGGCCACTTTTTATCCCGCTATTCCCACGGGATTGGGATACAATTTCGAAATCTCCTCCGCTGGGTATATGGAAATTTGGCGCGGTTGTTTATAATGAACGTCAATGAAGACTACGATGTCATTTTTGGAAATTCTTCGGTTCTATGGCTTACAAACGCGTGCGAAGCCTCGGGTAATCCCTATTTTCGTTAAACAATTATTATTAAATCAATGTCATACATAATTCATTTCGTAGTATAGGTAAGGTCCGAGATCCAGCCTTATGATTTCAATCAGTCTAGTTTTAATTTAATTGAAATAGTAGTTATATTTTTGATAGTAGAAGAAATAAGTTTCATGGCGGTTACCATCGAATATATTATAAACGTTAGCTGTTGCCCGCGACTCCGTCCGTGTATATTTGGTTTATCGCTATCCTAAAACTAACTCTACTAAACTCGCTATATAATAAAAACTATCCCATGTCCTTCCCCGGGACTCAAACTATACACAAAATTTCATCTAAATGGTTCATCGGTTTAGACGTGACACACAAGAAACTAACTTACAAACTTTCGCATTTATAATATTAGTTTAATATTGTTTCTTTTTAACAAAGTAATTTCTTATGAAGAGCTATTTTTTTAAACTCGAGTTTAAGTAGATATCCACATCCGTAGGAACTAATATAGTACCTATCGCTTACCTGAACTGATTTGGTGAATTGTAGCAGGAGATAGTCTGAGACCCTAAAAAGGAAGTAGGTCGATTGCATAGTCTTCACGGGATAGCAAACGAATTCTTTGCAGATGGACTCGCTGTCAATAGCAAGCTTAACTATAAAGAAATTTTCGCATTTACTTCACATAATATCTAGGTAGGTACGTAATATAAAAAAAATATTAAGATCGTAAACGTATGCTCACAATTGTGAAATGGGTATATAATTTATTTGTATTTATTATTATCTTTAGTAACATATCTTTTAAAAGTCCGGCCAAGAACAAGCCTGACTCACGTAATGGTTCCAAGCGAATTTAACTTTAACCAGGCTGATTTTTATTTTACTTCATCTATGGCAAAATAAATGAAAATTGATCTCATTTTCTCGAAACTACTGCTTTATCATTTCATCACTTATTTCACTTCTTTTGGGGTTTCAAAAATAAAGAATGCCACAGTTATAAACCTAATTTTATAGGTATCTGTAGCTTCGGCTGTCTGGAAGGTAAAAAAGAAATTATAACTAAATACGTCCAAGTGCAGGGCATAGAACTCCTCTCTGAATGAGAGGGCTTGGAGCTTTACGTATCTACACCATTGAATTAGGTACTCTGCAGGCATGTGCAACTATCCTCATTAATCTGTTGAGGTGCCGGACAAAACTACTTGAAGTAAGTATATGAAAATTAATGGCCTTTTCACACTGGATGTGTTTTTGTGTGACAAGGTCTTTATAATATTATGCATAAAACATTAGAAATTAAATGAAGGCGCCATTTTCTTTTTCCATGTTTAATGTTTTTTTTTCTATTTCATCCGTTATCTACTGTTTTGTTTTTCACCAAATTATATTGTAAGTAAACTAACGACCCGCCTCGGCTTCGCAAATGTGTAAGTTTTTAAAACGAAAGGTGAATAAAATGAAGAGATTCTGAATCTAATCAAAGACAAAGTACTTAACTTCATATTTTTCACGTCGTAAGTGGGATAGGGTTGCAAGTTCAGTAGGTACCTATTATAAACAATAATAATAATTTTTTTAAGAAAAAATTTCGCACGGTAATTTTTTACAGCAGTGAAAAAATAATTAAGAAGAAAAGTAACCCCATCTGTCTGTTACCTCTCCACGCTAAACCGCTGAACCAATTTAGATGAAATTCGGCATGCCCATGGTAAATTCTATCATAGTTTTTATTATCCCGGAAAAGGGAAGCGGGTGAAAGGGAGTGAAAGTATGAACCAGGGTTTTGTTAGTGTTAAATTAAAGGGCTGAAAATTGGTAAGTACATAATAGAGTACAGTAATTACACTAAAATTACTGATTTAAATCAATTATAAAAAAATCGAATGAAAAAATTTAAAATCACATCCACATCTTGACTGAGAAACTATTTTTGGTTAGTGGCTTTTAGACTGTTCTATGTTTTCAATAAAAACCGTTCATATCTGGCAAAATATTGGTCCTGTAAGTATAAGTATGGTCTCAATGGATTCAGCACAAAAAATAAATAGAAAACGACACCTCAGTCGCCTTGTTTGTAAAATTTATTTAGTTTTAATGACTTGCTAAATGTGACTGATGTTACTTGGCCAATAAACGAATTTGAATTTCCATTTCTTAAACATCCCCTGCCCATGCCCCCTGGGACGCCTAAATTTTGGTAGGACTCGGCAGATCCTCATTTCTAGTGCCAAGATACCTACTTACTCGTTAAAGTTATAAACAATGTTTGATTGATAAGTCCTATTTTACCTGTACCATAGGTAAAATTTTAACATTCGCCTTTTAAGCGAGCTAAAAGGGGGAATAGGGTTGTAGGTATGTGGACGTTCCGTTATTTTGAAACAAGGAATATGGAACGAGAACTAAGCAGATTAGGTTAGGAATTCCACTTAATACTTAAGGTTAAGGTACGAGCGCTCGCCACGGACCCAATAGTTGGCATCTTTAATCTTGTGTCATCAACTCATTAGCAATAAAGATGACAGCAGGGTGTCGTTTATTGGGCATTAGCGTGCCGAGCACTCGGACGTTTACCTTACTTGCCAAACCAATTAAATTAAAATTGAAAGTTTAACTCGTACAGAACATGAATCGTTAATATTATATTTTAACCAACTTCAAAAAACGAGATTTTTAGATTCAGGCTTTCCCAGTAGCTTGATTAGGTACCTACCACCTAACGTCTAACAATAACCTCAATTGATCTAAATCATCGAAGCAGGCAATCAATCGATTGTTTAACTGTTGCACTTGAAGACGACAATTTATGTTTATACCTATATATAGGCATATTAGAAACTAAATTCCATTTTATAACTTGTATATTAACTAGGTAGGTAGGTACCATCAGCCAAATATGTGGTCTAAGTACCACCCTAAAGCTGATAATCGTTTGCATGTCAAAAAACAATAATGCCAATAGACTTGTCTGTCAACTTGAAAGTACGACTTTAGCGACATATTCATTTGATAGGAACTTGTTTAGAAATTGATAGACCACTTATTTGGTTGATGGTACCTCGCCTACTCGTATATTATTAAAGGTTCCGCAATTGGAAACAAATCATAATACAACATGTCTAAGTCGCTATTTATCTATAGCAGGGTTTCTTAAAGTTTCTCAGGGGTCCGCAGTAGGTCAGTCTCTTAAAATATTTATTATTTTCCAAAAATATTTTTGGACAGGGGTCCGTGTAATTGTTTCAATTGTAAAAGTGGTCCGTGGCTGCAAAAAGTTTAAGAAACCCTGATCTATAGCTATTTATTTAGTTATCGAGGTTCCCAACGAATTTGTGTGCTTTAGGTTGGTTGATCAACGACGTCTTTTAATTAGTGATCGACCGAAGATTCGGTTTCGGTTTCACCCAGTTTCAGCCAAGAATTCTTGTTTTAACTTCGGCGGAGACGTGATTAAGTAGATTACCAGTTGGAGGAGGCTGCTGATGATGATGATGATGATGATGAATATAACATAAATAAGCTGATTTTGTTACATATCTACTCGTGTTTTTTTATTTAATGTGTGTTATTAACCTTAATTCCATTTATCATCATCACATAACCCACACCTGTAATAGAAAACCGGTAACCGTGGGTATCTGTACAAAATATAAATATAAGTCGCTTTTCTTCCCTATACCCCGCGGGGATTTCGAAAAATTCCTTCTTAGTGCATCTCTGCGACCCTCAAAGAATATATGTATTAAACTTTAAAGTCTAACTAAATCAGCAAGTCAGTTAATATTATCTTATAAAAAACCCCTTCTCTTTCCCACGGAAATTTTGGAAAAATCCCTTCCTTGAACTTCTATTTATATTTCCCTCAAGGAATATGCCTGTCAAATTAAGTCTCCAGGTCCAATGGTTTAGATGTTGTCTGTCAGTCAGTCTGTGAAGTTACTCTTTTATAGAAATACCTACTGTCCGCGTAGAAGTATGAAAAATAGTTTACGTCCTATTCTCAGACCTACCGATCGAATATACACAAAAAAAACATAAAAATCGGTCAAGCTGATACGAAGGAGTTTGGTCGCAAACACTGTGACACGAGAATTAAATATATAGATAGATGTCAGCGTTAAAAATAGATGTCGGTGCCGATTTAGAAATCGGCCGAAACTCATTCTTCATCTCATTTCAGACGAAAATTTTAAGTAAGTAGGCAGTTTTAATTTAAATGAAAATAAAACAGGTAATTTAGGTTCTGACGACAACAAGGGAAAGTGACGTAAGTGACAAGTAACAAACAAATTATACAAAAGAATTTATGTATTTCTTGGCACATCCTCGCCGAAAGAGGTTGATATCCGATTGGCCGAGACATTATGTATGTAGTGCCACATGAGTGCCACTATAGAGTTGAGGTCACCCATACAAGAAAATGCCATGTAATGACAGCAGGATTTTGACATTCACTCATTTCATTCATTCTTCTTTTTAACCCCCGACGCAAAAAGAGGGGTGTTATAATATAAGTTTGATTGACCGCTATGTGTGTCTATCTGTTGCTCTCAAACGGGTGGACTGATTTAAATGCGGTTTTTTTTCGGTTTTTGCGGTTCTTAGATATGTTATATCAAAATCGGCTCAGCCGTTTTTGAGATATTCAACTTTAAAGTGACAATGTCAAGGGTTTCCCAACTTTTTATATCATATATTTTTACTAGTTCTGTTTAAGCACCCATGTTTTATTTATTTTATGCAATCAGGTGTTTTTGTAGCTGTGTGTAATCATTCACTTCAACTCTCGTAGCCCTACCTATACCTACATATTTCACTGACACAGGGAGTAGAGATTAGCTGCCTTATAGGCCTGCCTTATAGTGGCCTTACGGACTGACCAACTTATCTGAGAATACCAAGCGCAATACTACACTTTGTGCGAACGACATTTAAACGGGTGTGCATTTTTTAGGGTTCCGTAGTCAACTAGGAACCCTTACAGTTTCGCCATGTCTGCCCGTCTGTCGGTCTGTCTGTCTGTGCGCGGCTAAGCTCAGAGACTAAGCAAGCTGAGTCCAAAAATTTTCTCATACCATTTTACATCATAAGGATCACTTCATATATTTTTTTTAATACTAACAATCGAAACTCATAATCATCAGAATTCACAATTGTTACAAATCATACACCTCGTTCATATTAATATTTGTTTTCATATATTTTCTCATACTAACGATCGAAACTCCTAATCATTTTAATTCATAACGCAAATATTCATAAATTTGTTTTATACTAATATTTTTGTTTTCATATAATTTCTTAATAATAGTGTAATTTCTTCGCATTATTGACCCTCAGGGGCTTGAAAAATTTTCGATGGTGTGAAATGATGTATTTAAGTAAGGTACGACGACGAGCGAAGCGAGTGTGCCGCGGTGGCAGCCGGCGATGCGCCAGGACCGAACATATTTTTTTAACTAATTCTTATAATAGAAATAAAAAGAAATATTTTCTTACTAATGCCATTATTCATAAGAAAATTATGATATTTGTCTGTTATGGAAGAAAATATTCTGAAAAACAACATTTTAATAATGAGTTGAGACATGTTCTTAGTAGCAATTCAAAATTCAAATTCTAATCATTTATTCGGTAAAAATAGGCGGCAATGGGCATTTTTACACGTAATTTTTTAAACTACCAGCGCTTTCGGAAAGACCATCATTGCCAAGAAGAATGCGCCGCAACGCAAGGAACTTGGCAGAAAGTCATTTTTTCACAATAAAATAAATTACAAATAAAATACTTAAAAACTACAGTAATTAAAGAAAAAAATACAAAAAAAGAATAATAATACAGGGATGTATGGGGTCCCTTAGTTACAAAAACTAAACACTAACTAAGTGGAAGTGTAGCATAATAATAATGATATTGTGAGTAAAAAAAATTATGAAGTGATTAAATTTTAAAATAAAAATTGGAATAAGAATTAAGTATATGAGAGTCGATATGGACCCCATTAAAATTTTTTCGATTCACTGAAAGTTGGTTAGTCTGTTTAATTTTTTCATCCACATAAACGTAGGTACTTAAAATAAGTTAAATATAATACGTATCTACGTCACTTGTAGGTATATAAATGATGGCAAATGCTTGAAAAGAGAGATAAAAGGATCAACGCTTTACAAAGATAATTGATTATGAGTCCTTTTAACTAATTGTTACTCTCCATGAATTGAACTAACCAGCCCAGCTTAAGTCATGGTAATATTCAACTAAGAATGTGTTTTTATTTCTTTAGAACAAAACGAAAAGAAGCAGCCTCAAGCAGTCCTCGGGCCTGCATCACAAGAGTTTTACCAAAAAAAAATACCACAGCAATTTCACAAAAGACTCGAGAATAAATTATGTTCTGTCCATCAAAAAGCGGCGGTGTGTTATTTCTACACGTTTTTTTATGCCTCGTGGAGTTGTTTAATAGTGTTCCGGGTAGTGAGTTTAGTGGAGCAGGTATACATCCACCAGGTACAAAACTTGAATAGAGGAAAAGTATTGTTAAATTTAAATTCAAAGCTCACTTGTTATACATGGAACGGGATTTTAAAACTATAAATTTAAGATGCCTGGAACTTTAGCGCGATCTATCATGTTCGAGCTCAACACGAAATATCTTAGAGCGAGGATTAACTAGCGTTAAATTTTATTACGTGTTAAAAACATTCACGGAATGCGTAATCCCGAACCGTGAAGTTAACAGGCATTCCTGTCATGTTTCACATGGTTTGTGATAATTGCTTGTGCCTAAATGTTTAAGATTATCATAAAAACTAGGTATTCTTCGTAAGGGTAAGTTTGATATAAACGAGTTTTATATTTTCTTTGTACAGGACTAACGTTGACCAGACAGACGCCGTACACGGGCATCAAATATTAGCAAAAATATTTTGTATGTAAATCCTTAGTAAATAACTTTATTTATGTCCTCAGGAAAGGCGTAAACAAAATTCTTGCGTGTGGTCCTAATATTTTCTTCATGCTGGTATTTTATAAGCAAGACTAAAAAACTAGAAAACTTTTCAAAACAAGACAAGTTGGAAACTTCTTCCCAGGTAGATACCTAATATGTATTGTCTGCGTGTGCGCACGGCATGATATTTGCTTTTTTGTCGTGAAACGTGTAAACAGGGCGCTTCCGCGTTCGCGGGTCGTGCGAACCGCAAGGGTCGAGGGAACCGGCCGACCTAGCGACGATTTCTTTTGTTTTACAACACTGCTTTTCTCTCAGATTTCAATCGAACGGCAGTTATGATTATATGCCCGCATGTTTTACGCCTTGTACTACATGCATTAACCATTCAATCAGTACGAGGAACAATTATTATTATCAGAGCTAAACTGTTTTCATTGTCAATATTAACTAACTAATGCATGTAGGGAGCATTTTTAATATTGATTAAGAAACGTTTAACTGGTACTCGTAGATAATATGGATTATCGTCGAGAATTTTGCGGGACCACTTGGTGGTGATAGTCGGGTAGGGGAAGTCCGGGAGACTTGAACCTCATTTTACTCTTATGCCGCTAAAGTTTTAACCGTAACTGGCAGTAACCCGATTTTTGGCATGTTGACGGCATGCCTAAATAGGTATCGTTAGGTGTTATTGAAATGATAATAAAACAATAATTGCATTTTTTCATATTTTTTTTATAAAATTTGGAATATGGCTCAAGTCTCCCCAACCCATGGGAGAGTTGATCAGGGGGTGCGGGAGATTTGACCATATCTTTATTTATTAGAGAAAACAGTGAAAAACATTATTGTTAATTAAAAATATATATTTAAAAAAAGAACTAAGTATTTAAAGTATGATTCAATTAGATTTCATTTTTAATTATTATCTAGTACCACGATGTTAAACATAAATTAACTTAATCTAATGCCTTTAAACGAGCAATTCTTGTATATATATAATCAGAATCTCGGAAATGGTTCCAGCAATTTCGATTAAATTTGGTATGTAGGGGTTTTCGGAGATAAAAAATCGATCTAGCTTGGTCTTATTTCTGTGAAAACGCTTGGTACCGAGTTTTAGCTCGAGCGGAGCTCGGTCACCCAGATACTGAACTTTTATTTATTGTTCTTGTCTTCTTTAGTCTTCGCTACTCACTGTCAACATCTGGTAAACCCCTCCTCTTAACTCTTTTACTGTTTTTCGAATAGTTGCACTATTCTTTATTCTTTCGACAGCGTTCTCCAATTCCTGTTTGGTAATATTTTTTCGGGTGGAACCCCTTTTGCCTTGTACTGGCATTATATGGTATGAGTTTCTAAAACAAAAAAAGACATAAATTTAAAGCCAATCCGTATTTAATTGCTGTGCGGAGGATTAAACCATGTGGTCATGTCTCCCTGCTACTAAGTATTTCTCTAAATTCTAACATCGAATGTTTAAAACGCTCATTGTTGGTAAAACTATAATAACTAGTCAATATGATAAGATAAAATAACAGCACTCACCCATTAAGGCATGTGAATAGCGTAAAATTACAAAAAAATATTTTTTTTTTCACTTTTTGGTAACAGAAACATGTGTACTCCGTTTACTGCCAAACCGCACTAATGGCGGCTAATATGGCGGCGCTAATAGTTGAGTCTTGTGTACGAGTATAACACGAGCTATCAGTGGTGCCGGTGGCGCGAACTTTGAATTAGATATTCGAAATGGTTCAAGTCTCCCACCTGGGCATGTCTCCTGGACTCCCCCTACTTATAGTTGCAGAAGGCGTTTTTGGGTAAGCATAAAATCAGAGCAATCGAAAAAAGTCTGCAGGTACCTCTGTCAACTCAATCTTTAGTGTAAATATGGGTGTCAGTAACAATATTGTTTTCTGCGAATGGATTACCTAAGTTGACTCAAGTAGCCTAGGTATCTCATAAAGTAGATAACTACGTGTAGGTTGTGTAGGTTCTACGTTCTCGTGGAAAATTACCTACTTAAGTTGGTATATAATCACTTGTGATTAATAAATACTTTTCAAATCCTTGAACCCGTTGGCATGGCCAGAGACGATGGTAAGCGCCCCGACGGGGCTACTCTGGTGCCATGGAAGCTGGGTAGGGCTCTGGAGTGGGACGAAACGTGTGTCGACACTTTCGCGCAGTCCCACATTCAGGCAACCCGCTCACAAGCCGGGGCTGCAGCTGACCAGGCCCAAGTTCTCAAGCGCCGCAAATACTCTTTTCTTTTAAAGGACTATGAGTTTGCGGCGCTCGCAGTGGAGACAATGGGTCCCTGGTCGGCTGACATGAGGGCCTTCATGGGGGCCTTGTCGTCCTGGCTGATAGAGACCTCAGGAGACCCCGGAGCTGGCGCTTACCTCTCCCAGCGAATTTCTCTGACTGTAGAGAGAGTTAATGCCGCCAGTGTGTTGGGGTCTATGCCTATAGGAGGGCCTCTTAGATGGTGTTTTATTTTTATAGTTAGGTATATTTATGTAGTTTTTATTCATTTTGTTTCCTATCATATTATTGTATCTTGTGTTGTGAATAAATAAAAGTAGAACCTTTTTCTTGTGGCAATCTTTAACAGAAGGTGTGTCATATTCTCGTTACGTCAAAGTAAACGCTACTAGGTACTTAGTAAAATATTCCTACGCATCTTGTGGTAGACTGGTAGTTAAATAGGTTAGCTTGAAAAGATCCCTTTTAGGGATAAGTTTGCCTTTGTACTCTTTTGTTTTGTTGTTTTCTTTTTGTATTATTTTTGTGTTTTATGTACAATAAAGTATTTACATACATACATTACATACATAAATATGAGTGCCTAGTAGGTACCTAAGTAGTTAGAGGATTGGACTTTCAATTATAGCGGGGCATCCGCATAGATAGTGTTCCACAGTGATACCAATTTAACTATAGGTACCTAACCTATCTTTATTTTTTTGCATTCATAAGACTTATTTAACCTCGTGAGACACGCGTAAGTACAATTTACAATTAGAGTTATACACGAATAGCGTACGGCGGAGGTCCACGCTCTTGGCCGGTATTTAGAAAGCTACATTAACTACTTAGAATATCGTAGTCAGTTCGCAGCTATGAAAGGTTCGAAAGGTAAGAAAGAATAAAAGTAAAAAAAAATAACGACTCGTTTGCAACGCATAACCATTACGAAGCAACATTAACCGGCTGTGTTTTGAAAATATTGCGTAGCTAACTACGAGTAAATTCTGCAATACAACGGCAGTACCTAGTAGCTGATTGTCGCCAATTAGTTGTAATAACGACCCTCCGCCGCCGGGTAACGCGGTAATTTGCCCGCGAACCAAGCGGCACGGGATTGTGTGTGACTGCAAACTGTAAAGCGTTGTTGACTTGATTTATGTGGGAATATATACTATATCCAACATCGCCATTTTTAGGCGAACCTATACGTGTAAACTTCTCGAGGCTCTGGCACACTTAGCGATTGTCCGCAGACTGACATTGGAACGGCAAAACCTAGAGTAGTGACCATGATTTTATACCTACCTGTGTAACAATTATTTTACCTACCTATGTAACTACCTATGTAAAGATACGTCAACGGAAAACCACGCAATCACATACATACGCGCTTTATGGTTTTAAATGTAATTATTATATTTGATAATAATCGGATTCTATTTTAAAAAAATGTGTTTGTTTTGTAAACAGGTAGGTTTATGGGGTTTTACTCTTATGTAACATTTAAATGATGTTCTCGCTGCTGAGGTGAAAAATTGTATGTGTCACACAAGACCAAAGTGTTTTTGCATCTCGTGTATTTGAATCCCTTGCTGCTCTCAGGATTCTAACCTAGAATCACTCGCTAACGCTCGTGATTCAATTATAGAATCCTTCGCTTACTCGGGCTTCAAAATCAACACTCGCAACTAAAAACAACTTTGCTCTCTTGTTGCACAAATAACTATTGTCTCACGGAGTGAGCAAAATGCGATTTTGCTCACTGATTTCTCATAGCAAAACCTGCCTGTTTGAGGTGCTGAGGTGATAATTTGATTTTCCATTTAGTAAATATTCAAATCTGGCAAAATTAAAGATCGCCCCGGCCTCACTCAAAAAGACTTAGTCTGCCATTGCATTTTGCAATACAATGACAACTTAAAATATTTTCTAAGGGTTGACATTGTATTGCAGAAACAATCAGGGTCAACACGCTATTGCAAAATAGCGTATACCTAATAATCAAAGTACCTATCTGTCGGCTGTCATTATACTTACCTACTTGTCAATATACTTTGCTGTGGGTACAGTCACCAGGACCAATATCTGATACAACAAGCGTGCATAAATATCTGATACGACTCTATTTCTAGGGCCGGAAGGACGTGTCGGATAATTTTGCACGCTCCGCTGTGGCAGATATTAATGCTGGTGACTGTACATTGCTGGCAATTATAATTTTGTTAGAAAGTTAACTTAACAAAGTCTGAATTTTAGTTTATTACTTAAATTAATGTCATGATTAAGTTACAGAAATGATTTACCTCCTTCCCTTAAAAAAAGACTGGCTGCCGGTGTCAACAGATTAAAAATTCGAATTATAGACAGGAATTTTATTGCTAGTTCATGTAAACTTTAGGTAAGTACATGCACTACGTCTGTGTATGCGCAGGTACGCGCTCGACGATAACGACTTTCCCGCAGCCTTTTCGATAGTTTCAATGAAAATACAGATTTTATATTTCCATTGTTGCTGAGGCGAGCACCGAGACTCCTGAAAACGCTGGGAGAGCTGATATGCCGACTATTTTGACTAAAAGAAGTTTGTAAATAATTCGGGGACCGCGATTCATAACTAGTTTTCTAGTACTTATTATAGTTAATCTGTCACTTTAACATCAACCTTTGTTAGATACAGACGTAAATTAAATGAACGTAAATTGTGCTATTGGTTTTAACTTCTTAATACTACGGGAGTGAGAATTAAACCACCTTTCAACGGCCAGGTTTTGAGAAATAACCTTTGATCCTCGTAGTAAAAAATATTCTCTGGCACTTTACTGGTTTGACTAAAAATAGTCACGAAGTTATTCCGTAATTTCGAATATGAGTAGGGGAGATTGGGAAAAAAAGTAAGGGAGCTATATTTTCTATCACTTAAATTTAAATTTGTCACTAAACTGCGATACCCTAATTATAATATCTATCCCTAAGAAATATATTAGTCATCATATTAATTAAAACTGTTTCTAAGTATGAATCATCAGATTAATGTAAACCTGTATCCTAAATTATAGTTCGATCATCAAAATTCGATCATCAAAATTCGATCACCAAAATAATAGATCTGTCACCTAATATATAAATAGATCAGTTCCTTAATTCGATGCTTCTACCTATACTACTAAGGCAGGTTTGGTTAGGTACGACGACGAGCGAAGCGAGGAGGAGTGTTAGGTAGAAACATAAAGAGTGCACTCCTGAAGAAAGCTTACTATAAAGTTGAGGAGTACTTATGTGATGATGCGACATGGCCAAAACTGAAAGCCCATGAAAAATTCAAAAAAAAAAATTCTTGTTTTCTCTGTACTGTTTACTGTATTGGTGTGCAATAAAGAGTTATTGTACTGTATTGTATTGTATTGTAAAAATTGGGATGTTGATGTGTGATGTGATGTACTCGTGTTTGTGTGTGTGTGTGTTTATGTCGGTGTATTTGTATTGTATAGTGTTGTGAAGTGTGACTTGGCAGTGTCCCGGCGCATTTCGTGTCTAGTTTCTGGTTCTGTTGCCGTTGTCCGCGTTGAAGAATTTAATTTAAAAATATTTATTAGTTTGACATTTGGAGACCTTATACATCTCCATTTCTTCATTTTAATAATTATTATTAGTTTTTGACCTTGGAGGCTTTTTACACCTCTGAAGATTGTATAATTTAATTAGTTTAATTTGACATTTAGAGACTATATATACATCTCTGAATTATTTAGATTAGGAATTTTATTATTAACATAGGGACTTTATACATCCCCTTGCTATGTTTAAGGCTGTATATTGTTAAGCTTATGGATTTTAAACTTATATATTTTTAGTTTAAACTCTACTCACAAGCTCGCGACGTCGAAGTTCCCAAGACGATCCCATAGAGCTTATGGGAACGGAAGCAATACCATGCCCTCGGTACCGCTCTGCTTTCAGAGCATGACATGAGTGCGTGTGAGCTAACTTTGGGGGCGGCAGACGTGAACTGCCTTCGAAATCCAAAAGCTTAATGGTTACTTGACCTGAAATGTATATTTCAGAACTAAATTATTGTTATTATTATTTTAAAATTTATGACGGTGGAAGCATTCTACACTTCCACTGAACGTAGATATAGTTTAGATATAGTTAGTGTTTAGGTTTTGTAACTAAGGGACCCCATACATCCCTGTATTATTATTATTATTGTACTTTTTTTGTAATTTTTTCTTTAATTACTGTAGTTTTTAAGTATTTTATTTGTAATTTATTTTATTGTGAAAAAATGTCTGTCTGCCAAGTTACTTGCGGCGCATTCTTCTTGGCAATGATGGCCTTTCCGAAAGCGCTGGTAGTTTAAAAAATGACGTGTAAAAGTGTCCATGGCGGCCTATTTACTGAATAAATCATTTGAATTTGAATTTGAACTGCGACCCTAGCCAAGCTAATACTTGTATGATGAGTACAAATGTTTGTAGTAGGTACTTGAGTCTTGGATGTTTGTATCTATTTAAGTATATATATGTAAGTATGTCTACCCGTTGTTTAGCACCAAAGAACAAACTTTGCTTAGTTTGGGGCTGGGTCAGTTGGTGTAATTTGTGAGAGGATATTATTATCATTATTTCATCCATTGTATATTATTATCGTCAAATTTCAGTTCAATTATTTGATGATCAATATTATTTTCCAGTGATTATAATTAATTTTGGAACCCAATATAATTATTTGATGGTCAATAATATTTCCGAGTAATTATTAAATAATATTTAGGTAACCGTTTTAATATTATTTGGTGATTCAATTTAGGTGACAGATCTACTATTTAGGTCTTAAGGTACGCCAAAAATCTTTAACTAACACTCAATTCTCCATCTTAATGTTCACAGGGATCTAGTTTAAATGGCGCTTAGGATTATGAATAGCAGAAAATATTTTTTTGGAGAAAAAATTAGTCATCGTAAATTCCAAACATTAAAGTACCTAAACTTACATGAAACAGAAAGAAGTAATCATAGGTTATGCAGATCACTTCAGTAAAGTAGTGCTTCAAGGGTTTTACTTTCGATTCTAACCATGTTACTTTCGTCCTACCCCTAGAGGACAAAAGTAACAATCGTCAATCATTTTTCAAAGCCTTTTAATGGCTTTTAACTATAAAAAATCGACCTCTTTTTAATGAAAATGTACGCATATATTATATATGCATATATGCGTAAATTTTCATTGAATAGAGTTCGATTTTTTATAGTTATGGCTTTGAAAAATGATTGACGATTGTTACTTTAAGAAAAGTAGAGTATAAAGAAAAGCTTTATATAGGAAGGTAGCTATATTCATTTGAGCAAATACATAATGGATAGCAAATAATCGGAGCACAAATGCCAAATGTTACTTTTGTCCCCGGTCTCCCCTACTTAAATTTCACAAAGTACAAGTTCCACCGGCCACGGCTCGCCTTAGTCCTCAAGGGCAGCAGCGCGAACCTATCATGGATCCTGTTTACACGTATACGAATCCAATTTTCTTTGAAGGCGGTCTGCAATCTACAATCATTATTTTTGCAAAGACAAATCCATTTCTGCGGTACGTGACTGTGAGGTAATGAGAGCTAATGGCGGCGGCGCTGTCATTACGCAGCCGGTCGGTGCGCGTGCGCGGGTAGTGCGCGCTGCACGAGCGCAGACCTCACGAGTGCTCGAAATGTGCGACATCGATATTATTATGAATATTAAGTTACTATTTTCATTCGATTTAGGTTTTAGTACACATATAATGTTTCTTTTCATGTCTCAGCAAAATGCTAAAAATCAAGCTTATTTACCAACCAACCAAACCTAAAACCTAAACTAAATAAAATAACCAAAACAACCTTTGGCCTCATCTGCACTTAAGATCAGTCAGTACCACTACCATGAGATTACAGTGATGGCAGGCTATCCCCACTCGTCCAAGGCCGCGCGGTAAATACCGATCTCTAAGTGTATCCCAGAGGACACAATTGCTAGTCGGATGCCACGCCACGCTACCTACAAGATACGTTTCCCGCACAAACAGCTCTCGTACGCAGCGCGTGCGTCCTGTGTACCTACCTAATGTCAAAAAAAAACCAAATGTCGCACATATTGCGCGGTGCACCAATGTACCAATCAAAAAACAAATAAAAAATTGTCTTTTTTTAAACTTCCGTACGACGAAGAAAGGTAAATGTTATTTCATTATTTGCCTATACTTACGTATGTTTATTTACACGTCATAGAATTTATATTTTTTGTAGTTTTTTATTAAGGAACTACAAAATTTACCTACGACGATTCGAAACTGTTTCTTACAGTTTTTGTATATCGTCGGTCGGCAGGCAAAAGTACTAAAGCGACACTTTGGGCTAAAATGAGTTATGCATATCACCAGAATCAGCGAATTTTTCTGCATCAAACTGTCTAGGTTTCAAAGTGATTGGAGCAAAATTTAACTTTTTTTTGGCGCTTTAGTCTTTCAAAAAACGCTTAAATTTGGGAAGCAAATCACTTAATGCAGCATCACTTTCATTATTTATTTAGTACTGTTACCTTTTTGCCATTTTTCGATTTACTGTCGTTCAGTCTTTTGCCATTTATCTAGTTTGCAAATGTTGGACGTTTAGTATTTTGTGCAAAAAAAAAGAAAATACCTTTGTCACTTTAGTAATTATGCCCTCCCCGAGTTGAAGTTTTATACACCTTTAGTCATTTGGTTGTATTGATAAGAATTAATTTATAAGAATTTAGCTATTTGTTCTTAAAAACTAAAACATACGTTTGGCATTTTAGCCATTTTAACATATACAAAAGCATACAATCAAATAGGATTAGCAAAAACACTTCACGAAATATTATAGATTTGGTGAAATTAGTCATTACTCTTGACCTTTATCGTGTATTAAAAAGTTTTTGTTTGTTTGGTATATAGAAACATCATATTTTCTTAAGATTTATAACTTTATTTATGAATTATAATGATTATTACTCCTTAAAACTTAAAGTTCTTTTTATGTTGCCAAAGGATAAAAGAAAATAGTATGTATGTATGTACTCTTAATTGTACAAAACAAAAGAAACACAACACAATTGACCCACTTTGAGATACTAGTACAAAGGCGGACTTATCCCTTTAAGGGATCTCTACCAGGCAACCTCAATAGTAAATCTATTTCAAAATTTTGTAATTATAATTTGATCGCTACGGTTCTGTTTGCATCGAATAAAGATGATGTTCGGCCCTAAGTATTTGAAATGTAGAGTAAGAAGTATTAATTTGTTTTTATTAATGTTACATAAATAGCTTAAGTTTAGTCCAGAAGGCCCCCTCGAGTTGTCACTGGCGCAAAGGTAGCCATCAAACTGGCCGCATTACCACGTTGAATGGCGATAGACAATCTTTGCACCAGGGTACGAATCCGCGCGAGCGTAAGCGTGAGACCCCCATTCCGTAATTCGACGTCCCACTTCCCGAATGTAAACAATAGCCTCAAACGCAAGAGGAACAAAATAATAGTTACTCAGTGCCGAATAATTCTCCCGTTTTTTGACCGCAAAATCCACCGCGGATTGCCGCAGACTATTCAGCTGAGGTGCGAGGCGGCGAAAGTACTGACGCACGTAACGTCCGACAGCAAACACTTCCCGTTCTGCCATGGCACTAAAGTTAAGCCATCTGGCCTTTTGCTGTCGGTTCGACAGAGGACCGGAGGCTCCAGAACGCAGAGGATGTTGGCGGATATTAAAGCCCTCTTCAGCATGTCAAAGAGAGCGTAGTGGCGCGGAAATTTTCCTGAACACCGACAAGAACTCAACGCGTGAAATGGTCAGGGTGCGTACCGGTGGCTAGGTATAACAACTTTAGATATATTATTGGTCGATACAACTTTCAGTGGGTATAATGAATTATTGGTATAATCTGGAATACGTAATACTATTATAATAATAATGTGTTATGCCAATAAAGTAGGTTTGGTTAGAATTGCGACCCTATCAAGAAACGAAACTGCCTGAAAACTAGGTTAGGTTAGAATTGCAACTCCAACGATTTCATAAAGAAAACTAAATTATATCTACACATTATACTACTAAATACTTATAGCATAATATTGTGAAATTATGTGTTATTTGTTATACCGATCATCTTAAGCCCTGATGGCCATTTGCTTCCACCATGGAGCCGCAGATGCATTTATGAGGCACACAAACATCGCTGCCCAGGCGGAGAGCTACTGCCACCCACAATGAGTCGTTGTCCAGAAGTATTTCCAAATAAGGAGCAAGCAAAGCCCATAACCACGCTCCCGCTTTGATTTTTGATACCGACTTCAGCCTGGCTAAATCCACCCTAGTGGCACACCCACCCACAAGTGCCAGAGCGTCTCTAGCCCCCACGTCATCCCAAACTCGTTATATCAGCGGAGCCCGAGGCAGCGACGCTATTAGGTGTCGAGCCGTCCACCTCGCCAGTGCACCATGCACAAACGGAATGGTAACCCGATGGGGTTTCATGAAAATTTTTAATTTTAAGAGACAAGGCTACTATAATAACTCCATGTGCTGATGCGAGGAAGACTGGCAAGCCCACATTCTCCACACGCCGCAAACTAAGACCAAACTTGAACATGGGACTTGGTTGAATTTAGTAGTGACGGGCAGGCTTCCTCCAGGTCGCATTCTGTCCTTAAGACTATAGAGTCCAAACGTCCAAAGTATATGAGGCCGGTGTGTGGGGGGCCGTTCGCGTGCTAATATCAGATCACTCGGTAGCACCTCCGGGTCTTGAGACGCTTGTGTTCTTGCGTACGAAGCATCCTCCCGCGTCCCACACGTTAAATTTCCCTCGGGAGCCGGATCGGTCCATTCAAGCCTTGCCGGTAAACTTGGAGGATGTGGTGCGAGCACTAGGGTCATTCCATAATGGGTCAGCCGTGGGCTTAGACGGAATTCGACCAGCTTATTTTCAGCTGGGTTTTGGAACACTGAGGGGGTGTGAGGTCACGATCCACAACACGCACTTTCGTCACGGAACCCGGAAATCCAGACTGTGTCGTCTTGAAGTAGGATCTCAAGAACGCGTCCAATACTGGCGAGAGGGATGTTCTGTTAGGCGAAGTGGAAAAATACATTCCCACCCTGTACCTTTTTACACCAGGTCTATCCTTCTTACCTTGTCTACGGCGATTCTCAAATTCTTTCGCAGGTGGGTGCGCAGCAGGGAGATCAGCTTGGACCGCTTACCTTCAGTCTTGCTATTCACGAAGCACTGTCGTCTCGAAAATCACCTCTTAATATTTGGTATTTAGATGATGGCACCTAAGAGGGGAAACCTAAGGTCGTAAAGCAGGAATTGGCTTTCCTTATTCCCCACTGAGAGGTATAGGACTAAAGGCGAATATGGGACAGGTTTACTGCTGCTAACCCGCCTGTTCTCCTTCTTTAACTTCTTTAAGATCTTTCTTCCTGGTCTCAAAGGGCGAGGGCTTTACACGAGACCTTTACCCTCTTGGGTTCTTCTATTTTCCAAGAGGCCATTTCTAGTGCACTAGAGACCCGGAAGCGTCTATTTTGCTCGCCCAGTAACGTTTGAAGAGTATTAATACCCATCTCATCTTGACTGTGTTTCGCAGTTCCAAAAGTAACCTATTTTTTGAAAACCACTCCAATGGTTGTGTTCGGGTAAAACTTCTTCTTTTGACGTCACGTTGAGAGATACAAAGGAGACTGTATTGAACGTGTCCCTTGCGGATGAGCAATGGGTCCAAGCGTCCTTGGCCATATGTAACGGTGGTCTCGGTTTGCGACGTGCGGCGGATGTGGGCTTGCCAGCGTTCCTCGGATCGGCACATGGAGTTGATGGCCTTATCTCTTAAATTTTTAAATCTCATAAAGGTTACCAATACCATTTCGTATGTGGATCCGCAGATACAATGAGATTGGGATGACGAGGGTGGCTAGAGACGCTCTGGCACGGCCTGTGGGTGTAACCACTGGGCTGGGTTTGGCCAGGCTGAAGTCGGCATCAAAAGTCAAAGCGGGAACGTGGTTAGGCGTTGCCTGTTCCTTATTTGGGAACACTCTTGGACAACGACTCATTGCGGGTGGCAGTAACTCTCCGCCTGGGCTGCGATTTTTGCGTGCCTCATAAATGCAGCTGCGGCTCCATGGTGGAACCGAATGACCATCAGGGTGTGTTATATGACCAGTATAACAACTTTAGATATACTTTCACTAGATATAAAAGGTATTTGGCATAAATACTAGTAATTCATTATACCCACTGAACGTTATATCGAACATAGGTTATATCACATACATTATACCATCAATCAGGCCTGCGCGTCTGTTCCAGACGAATTTTGGCGTGTTGCCTGTGCACAACGTCTTTGGTGGCTGACTAGACCGATGCGAGAGCGACATGTCCGTCCACATCTTTGACAAGCGAAGTCTGCGGATGTTGGTGCAGAACGGCCTTGGTGTCGTTTCTGTCTCTTGTCAACAAATGCATTGAGCCAGGCAAGCCTTCATCGCAATACTTGCGGCCCTCCAACACACGTCTGTGCCAATCACTGCATTTTTCCGCCAGCTTTTCTCAGTCTAGGTGGTCAATTTTGAAGACGGCCATGTCTCACTTAACGCAGTCCTTAAATCTCAGCAAAGGTCTCACGACGTTAAATTTGGCATTATACCATATTACTGTTAGGGGCTGTTTCACCATCCATTGATTAGCGTTAAACCGAAGGTTAAATGTGATGCCGTCTCCGTCTATTCGAACAAAACAAATAGAGACGGCATCACACCTAACCACCAGTCAACACTAATCAATGGATGGTGAAACAGCCCCTTAGTATATTAATAGTTTGGTATATTACAAGTCCATGATACCGGATAGTTAGATCATGAGAAAATAACAAATGTTGTTGTACCAATAGTGCATTATATTTCTTAATCGTTATATAGACCAATATTATATCTAAAGTTGCTATAGCAACCATGACGCATCAGTTTGTTACTCAGGTTTCTTACTTATTAGGTACTAATAAGTACTATAATGTTGAATGAATGATTTATTTGTATAACATAGAAAAAAATTGTTCTGAATTTTTTGTTGAAATGCTAATTAAAGTTATTACCTACAGAATAAATTAAGGTATTTTACGTATTATTTCATCCTTAAACCTAAGCGTATGCTTTGTATATACACCAAACATACTAGGACATGATAATAATAAAAACACCTCAAAAAATAATAGTGAAAAAAAACCTTTTGTGCATTTAGTTATAAATCAGATGGTGCCTTTGTGATTAATTACCTTATAATATTATCAAAAGTCTAGTGTTAGTAACAGTTAAAGTTAAGTTATTGAAATTTTAGCATAGATGATTAATATTTATTATAATTAATTAATATTATTTATATAATTTCTGTTCAGTAGGTACTTTGGAATATTTTTTTCCTTGCGATTTGGTAAATCAGCATTACGAACAGTTTGATAAGAAAAAAAATGTGTGTTGTTAGTAAAAACATACTAAATTTATTGAGAAGTAAAATCACATTAGTTAATTTGAAATATGACGTTTGAGGTAAATTTTTACGTTTAGTCTTTTTGCCTGATTGCATTTGCTCGATGACTAGGGGACAATTTACTAAAGCGACACTTACCTCCTAAACCAGTGGGTTTTGCGTTGAATTATTAAAACCTTATTATAGTCTATTAAATTATGTGTCATATATTCCTGGAAATTTCAAAATTGGTTGTCTGGTTAAAAAGTTATGATTTTTTTTCGTAAAAAAAAAACTTTAAATCGCTCTCCTGTAAAGTTGACAAAGTGTCGCTTTAGTACTTTTGCCTGCCGAGCGACGATATGTATTTCACGTGATTTTAACACCCTATTGACTTAAAAGAAGGAGGAAGTTCTCAAGGCGACTGGTTCTTTATCAAAATGATTTTTTTATGTCTTTACCTCACAACTCCGCCATTTATCAACCGATTTAAAAAAAAAATTCGTGTAAAAGCTTTCAGGCTCCCGATGGTCCCGTATAAATTTGGTTCAGATCGGATTAGGATTCTAGTAGGTTTTTATAACAAAAAAACATTTAGTATTTTATTCGTTTTCTTTATTTGATGCAAGTCTGGCTTAGATTTTTTAAATAAATATATTACTACATAAACTATGTCATTGTTCAGTTAATAAAATTCAATCAGTTATTTGTTTTGTGGAATCACCTTGCCCCTGAATACCTAAAATACCAAACGAACGAAGGCGCGAGAAAAAGCTAGCGTTTACGTAACGGAGGCAACCCTAGCGCACATTTCAATGAATTTGCGTCTCCCGCGCCCTGATAGGAGCATCGATAGCGGTGTGGTGGCATCGCCCTCCGTCCATCCAAGTGGTGTATCTGTTTTACGTAGTATCTTGTATATAATCTGTGGTACAGGTAAGATAGGGGCAAATCACGGTCAGTTTTTTGTAAAAAAAAACATTTTTATTTGAGTTTAGATCGTTTTCAATTACCTACAAACATTATCAGATTTGTCTGCCATATCGGACCGTAGGTTGTTGATGAGACGTTCATTCTCCATTCGAGTCAGAAACTAAGTACCTAATCAATTGAAACTTTGACAAACTACATAGAAACCCTGTTTAAGTACTTATCATAAAATCCGGCAAAGCGATATAATAATACACTGCATAGATGTCTGCTATGACTGTATCTGTAAGTACCGTCAACGCCATTTGAATGCAGCTAATTCTTGATAACGTGGATTTTCATTAGATGTTTTACAACTTTATAGTAAAACCAGCCAAATCGATTATTAGGTACCACGGCGGAAGGACAAGTCGTAAAACATGATTAATTTAGACTCAGCATCGGCAACCTAATGTCTTTCGTTTAAAAGAAAAAGTTTACCTACTTAAAACGATTTACCACCTGTCCCTGGCCTTGATTCAGACCAATATGAAAATCCCATAATGTGCATAAAGGTAAATTTAAAATTTCTAACAAATGCATAAAGCTTCATATCAATCGGCATAAATAAGAGGTAGGAATGGTCCAACTACTACTGTTTTTTTTTCTTTTTGGATTAGATAATCCAAAAATACACTAGAACATTTCCGAGAAGCAACTTCCTCGAAATATCGGTTTTTGTGTAGGACAAAAATCAAACCCGCGCACTAAGCGTAAGCAGAAAAATAAGTTTGTATTTTTTACTATTTCTACCCTCTCCCCTCCCCCAGACTCGTTAAAAGTGGCATAAAAAAAAGAAAAGCAGTGCAAAGATAAGTTAAAGGCAACTTCCGTCTGATAAGTGTTTTGGGTAATACTTAACGAGTGTAATGTAGGTAGGTGTAGTGGTTAGGTACGTACAGTCGAGTTCATAAACGTGTGAGCAAAAATTTAATTAAAAATATCTGTGTTCAGATATTTTTCTTCAAAATGCTCACAAGTTTATGAACTCCACTGTACTCTTAAAATGGAGAGCGGAGCGGGTGATGATTGCAGCATTTGTGGCTGCTTCTTCATTAATTAAATAAAACTTCCGGGTTCCTGGGTGATCTAGGATTAACTATTAACTTCTAAAAGGTTTAAATTATAAACCATTTAGATGTTAGTAGCTTATAAATTTTTATGTGCAGATAAAGTCAAGTAATTTCAAAGTGCATGCAAGACATAGAAACATAGCGAAGATGATATGTGTCCACCCTCATGTAAAATCTTATTACCTATAAAAAAAAGTCTTTCATTTTCATTAGCAAATACAAATTCCTGATTTACTTTAGCTTGCACATTTTATGCAAGTAGCATCTTAATATCTTATACCTACATGTAGGTATGTATTTATTTAAGGTACCTACGTGTGCTATATTATTGTATGTCCTCGTTAGTTTAATACCTAACCACGTATGCCAATTTTTACACAAAAATATGCAACGTAGGTAAACTACAGGGTATTTATGTATGTTTTACCGGATTTTTGAGTTTTGAGGTAGAAATATATATCATCATCATCATGCCATCCTATACATATACGTATTCATATTTAATTATTTACAGTAGGTATACAATATTTCGTTACATATGGAACAATCTTGGAGAAAATATGGAACTATGGAATTATTTTTCTTGTTCTGCTTTAAGTAACGTCAGTCAAATGAATGCATTTAGAACAAATCTGTCGCTCAGCTCAAATTGTCTATTCAAGAATTATGTTGACTGACTTGAGTGTTATTCAAAAGCTGTTGTACTTAATTTTTAACCGAACGAGCGTTAAAGGCCGCTCGGCTGACGCATTCAATTGAGCAGATTAATTGGCGAGCAGTGGACTGTACACGCTCGACTCAACGCGGCGTTGGGTGTGAACTATACTTGTTTACGAGTATACAATGGTAGTAACGCAAAGCGGTTTAAACACCCATGATTTCACTCCTAATATTGAGCCTCATAGGTATCTATAATATTTCATTTACCTAATTTTAAGAATAACTTTCAAGTTCACTAGGTTTAAAGGTGAACATCGACCTTATATAGGTGTAATAGTACATTACTGCAGAGGCCGCGAAATAGGGGATTGCCGGCAAAGTTGTTATAGATGGTCGAGTGTTAACGAGGCCGACAATACCTGTTCGCGCCCGAGGCTTGTATATAGTGCTTTTCTCAAATAAATCCAAGGAAATAATACCATTATACTGCATACTTAGGTTAGGTTAGGTTAGAATTGCGTCAAGGCGCGAAGCGCCATAACTGCGCGGAATAGGAGCTCCGCGCGGAGCTCCGTCGACCTTGTGTCACATTGCTGAAAATCAATAACAGTAGGTAAATACTATTTTAGGCCAATCTAAACTACAAAGCTTAAGTTAATAAGTCGGGATTTATTATTGATCGGTGTAATGATAAGTATTCGGAATTTTGAAAATTGGTATTTTAGTAACCGGAATTCGTATTATTGATATTTCGGATTATTATTGAGTCGGACTTCTTATTCTTCGGTTTATTTAAATTCGGAATTTTGAAAATCGTAATTTTAAACATTAGGTATTTTTAATTTTCGGATTTATAAAAATCGGAGTTATGAAGAATCGGAATAGTCATAGTCAATATACCACAAAAGGAGTTTTTAAACATTCGGAATTATAAAAATCGGTATTTTGAAGTTCGTGATTCCGACTTTCGGAATTTCGTTTTTCGTATTTATGTAGTGTACCCGATTATATCATGGACAGGGATATTTGGAAATAATTCCGATCCGCATTAGCGATCACTTCAAATAGCGAACTTCATCATCATCATCCCAGCTTATATACGTCCCACTGCTGGGCACAGGCCTCCTCTCAGAACAAGAGGGCTCACTTCAAATAGCGAACTTACTGTGCTAAAAATAAAGTTGTGTTAATTACTTGTGATGCACAGATATCATTAAATAATATTGTAATACTGTTTAAAAAAATACCTCGTTGTGTTTCTTGCCGGATTCTTCTCAACAGAGGTTTTTCCGAACCGGAGGTAGATTTTTTTTGACATTCATAAGTGCTTGCTATAGCCTAAATTTAATAAAGATATTTTGACGTTGACTTTTACTTCGAAATCTCTTTGCTGGCCATGGCCGGCAATGTGTTATGAAATTCCATTAATATCCTCTAATTTAAAATTAGAACGAATTTCAATAAGTGCTAAGTATACAAAAACTTACTTGGCGTTCTATGGCCACGAAGATAAGGATGACATTTCCTTGGATGTTTGAGAAAATATATTTTTGACGTTTTGGTAACGTAGGTACTTGGTAATTACCTATACATATTGATGACCTTGTCTTTGGCCTTTAAGTATGCTGACAGAGCCGTCTTAGGGCAGTCTCTTGCATTTACATCGATTACTGGCAGACTCATGACACTACATACTCGTATATACGTAGGCTGTACCTAGTAAATAAAAAACAGGTAGGTACACCTAGTAGTTGTTACGTTAGTACCTACCTACCTACACTTACTGACAATTAAATTGCTATTTCAAAAGTAACTTCATAAAAAATCAAAGGAAAAGAGCTTGGATAATTGACCGTGTTCTTTCACAATTCACAATGCAGTCAAATCCCAGGAAATGGTAACATCGCAGTAAGTAAGTATAATATACTACTGGCTGGCGAGTAATCACCGTACGTCATATAAGCGACAATTTTATCGTTGCGTAACGGCAGGTTGGCAATAAATTGCGAGGCATGGTGCGTGTCGCTGTTGTCGCTGCGTTTCATTCAGCCACCGGAGCGACGACCCAGCCACTGGCAGCGACTAACACCATGATGTATTGAGTATTAATGTCCTAAATACCTTACCTTAACTGTGGCTGTATGTATCCGGCTAATATATAGAATTTATTTTCTGTTGTTAATTCATTTTAAAACAGAATCAGGCCACGACGTGACAGACATAGTCTAGTGTGGGGCCGCAGGAAAATCAGTAGGTAATAGTAGTTTATGCAACTGTTACGTAATGAGGATCCTTAAAACACGAGTAACCGAGTTTCATAAAAAGGATCACACTAGTGTTTTATTTAAGGCCTAATTACGTACAGTTGCATAAGTACTTTACTTTATCAATATCCAGAGGCGTAGCTAGGTGGACAAGGGCACCGGTGCATACAGAAAGAATCGGACCATCATCCTTCTTTCCACATAGCTTGAACTTTTATTGGCCTTCAAAAAAGTTTAAGTAGGTACAAAAAAATGGCTAGAGCCTGCTCACAACATTTTTTCTCTTTTCTTTTATGCTTCTCTCTTTTCAAAGCTTAGGTTAGAGGGCCCCCTGGGGTCCGGGGCCCTGGTGCACTGCACCACCTGGCCACACGATAGCTACGCCACTGTCTACATCCATGTATTAAATCCTCTATCATGCGTTCAAGAACCATTGAGAATGACCTGCATTGCAACCAGAACTAAATATGTCTGCCCCACGAGCTCCTGCGCCTGAAGGTGAATCTGCGGCACCGCTCCGGTGCGGTGATGTTCGTTACGATATCAATTTCGGTATCGTAATGTGAACATTAACATTACGATATCGATTTCAGTGTCGTAGTGAACATTACGATACTGCCGTGTTCATAATAGAATCCAATGTCGTAATGCTGGTCATTTATCAATGGTTTTTAAACGCATAATGGCGGATTTACTATATGGGTATAGATAAAAGGTAATAAGGTATTATTTTAATTAAAACAAAACCTAAACCGTAAAACGAGGTTACTTTGCTCCCCACAGGGTAACTATGCTCCAGTTCTGTATTTTGTTTAAATGTCTTGCAGGTCGAAGTCCCGGTACCCGTTACACTTCCCAATAAAGTAACAACACTGAACTTCTATTTTTGCTTCGATATTTTCTTTTCTTTTCCTGTCAGACGCCGTACAGTGATAATACAGAGCGCAATGATAATGATGGGGTAAAAATACACTAAACCCCTCCTAGTATGAATTATGAATGAAATTAAATTCAGTAGCATAGTTACCCAAACGCCGGTTAACATTGCTCCTAAATTAAAGTTTTAATATATATATTAAAACAACATTATGACGTAGTTTAAGCAAGCCAGCATGATAGTAGGGGTGATCTACTTTACATAAATACATATATGAACATACCACAGCATAATATTTTTTAAGATAAAACAAAGATTTCGAAATTTGGAGCAAAATTCGGTGCAAAGTAGCCTCGTTTTACCGGAAACTATTCCGTTTTGTGATATTTATCCGTAGGAATTGGACAATGACCATCGTAAGCATAATCAATATAATTGTTCCTCTTGATCTTCTGCAGATGAACTGAGGCTCTGGTTATAAGTAGTGTTCACGTGCCGTAAACATGGACTGCAACTCAGCAGAGGACAACTGGGGCAAGAACCTACGACGCAACAAGATTCACGGGCAACACGCATTCACGTTGTGATGAATCCGTAAAATGCAAACCAAGAGCCTATTGTATAGATTAATGCACACATGTAAATATTCAATGTATAAATAGTTATAAGAAACTGTAAATAGATCGTCTTCACATTCTAATGGTGACGCTGTTTCATTGCAGGTTTCCTCTCACTGTGGCCACCCGTTGCCTGAGTGTGGGTGCGGGCAGTGAGATAATCTAACCAATTCCCTTTTCCTTCCACCTTTCCGCCTGTTACCTTAGGTCGCACTCGAACGGTGCAGGCGTCCCGACTCTATTTATATACGTATTTCTTAGATGAATGATTGGTCTCGCGCGCTCGCTCGACTAGATACCGCCGGCGTACTTGTCAAATGCGGCAACAAATAGTACGCCGAATTCGGCGTACCCGAGTCCCGAGCCCGAGGCGAGTCAGTCGCGTTGCAAACTGTGCGTAAGACGCATGTACCGAATGTTTTGTTAAATTTTGGTCATAAACCGAAGTAAAATGCCGGTTTTCGCAGTGAAACTGTGTAAAAATAATACTACAAGATATAAGAAGGACACTGGGACCACATACCATCAGTAAATATCGTATAATTTCAGTATTACAAAATAAAATAACATGAACCCTAAACGCCATTCTGTGTTGCCGCGTACACATGAATCAAATTCACCGTGGTTGAGATTTTAATAAATTGAATTTTATTGTTATCATCATTAAATGATGATACATTTTAATAACTTATTTTATTGAAGTATCTAACGTAATTATTATATATACATAACCTAGTTGTATATTATTTAATTTATCTTTGTGATATATACATTGAAGGTGTATAAATTGTTACCCGACACTATTTAATTAAGGGGTGAATGTGTCTTAAAATTAAAAATGTTTTTCGTATTCCCATTCAAAAAGCCCAATCAGCTGATTTACTTAGGTAGGTATTATGGGAAACGAAAAAAAATTTTTTTTTTCGTATTTCTTTCTACCCATTTTCCTAAAATGTTAACTTTTTACCCGACTGCCCGAAGGAGGGTTATGTTTTTCAAGCGTATGTAAGTATGTATGTATGTATGCATGTATGAATGTATATTTTTTAAACATTTTTTTTTAATTTTAGTCTTAATTAACCTTGTACATTATATTAGGTTTAACTATAGGTGCAACGTGTTATCTTAACTACGCAAAACTTCTTAGTTGGTGACTCAGTCCATGAATTTTTAGTAATAATTTGTAAATATTGAATGTCCTTAAATATACATGTATTTTTTAATTAAAAGTGAGGCCTGATCATTGATATACCTACATCATACCTACCATTTTTTTAAAGAAGAAACCTACACCAAACCTATACACAGACATCTATATTAATAATTTCGTCCAGGGGTACGGTAGACTCGAACGAAATGCACATCAAATTGAAGAGCGTAAAAAATTAGTCGATCCGAGTCGACAACATATATCCGCAAAATTCGGATTATGGAGAATTTCGTTAAATTCTAATGGCACTGACAAACAAACCGCAGTCGCCATCTTGGGTAGTTAATAAACGTTCCGTTTCATACTAGCTAGCTCTTAGATACGGCGCGCCTTCAACACATCGCGTGCGTCACGCCAAAAAAGTATCCATTACAAAGAACTGTGACTCATGTGACTGTGTAAAACGAAACGTCTTGCCGGAAAACTTGAATGGATCTTATCAAAACTCAAAAACTATCACCAACTACCTTCAACTATAACTATCTTCAGTTGTTGACGTTTGTTCCGAGTCGACAACTTGTAGGTAGAAAATTCGGATTTAGCGAGTATTTTCAATAAAAAATGGAATAAATTACTGAGTATATATAATGGCGTTGCGAAGTAAACATGTCAAAGTCATCACATCAAGTGGCGTGAGTGTCACGTCATCACGTGTCACAGGTTTGCATTTCGTTCTCCATTGTGACCTTTTAAGGGCCCCACACACGGTAGGTACGATTCGTCGATTTTCATCAGATCGATCGTACAGACGGATCGTACCTTATATGGGGCACTTTAGGTCTAATTTCTTTGATTATGAGACAGACATACGTAGTCGGTCCCAAAGTTCTGTCACTGGCACATTATTTTTAAATTTAAACATGATTTTAAGAAAATTTGATTGAATTCCATTTTTGAATGTTTGTCAATTATTTTAAAAACAATAAACAGTCATCGCTGCAATTTCTCACGATGGAGAGGACGTTGAAAGAAAACCGAATAGCTGTTTTAGCATTGCACCGCTGTGGGCACTCGCCAAGTACCATTTTCAAGTTGCTCAAAAATGTAAATATAACGCTTAGGTTTGTGTACCGTACGATTGACAGGTACAAATGAAGTCTCCAGTGTTGAGGACAAGAAAGAATTGGCCGGCCTCGCTCCGTACAAACACCAGCAGTGATCAAAGCGATCAAGGCACGCATAGCAAGAAATCCTGTCCGAAAACAGAAGTTGATGGCTTTGCAGATGGGTGTCAGTAGAAAAACCGTCAAAAAGGTTTTAAACGAAGATCTTAGTCTGCGAGCATACAAAAATAGAGTGGGCACTTACTTAATGCCCGTCTAAAAACATAAGGTTTAAAAGATCCCGAAGTTGTTAAAGCGGTACGCGAAAAATCGACACCGTGATATCCTCTTTACAGACGAAAAGATTTTCGCTATTGAAGAGAAGTACAATAAACATAATGATAGAGTGTACGCTAGGAGCTCTGAAGAGTATTCTCTGATCTTATTACGGGCCAACTGAGGTTCATTTTTGCGAAAAGGGGGTCAAAATCAGTGCGAAAGTGTACAAGAGACGGTTTTGGATAAGCATGTCAAAGATCTGCCCAACACGCTATTTTTCAGGTCATAATTTGTGTTCCAGCAGGATTCTGCGCCAGCACACAAAGCCAAGACCACTCAAGCCTGGTTTGGCCGTCAAAAAATCAACTTTATAAGACACGAAGATTGGCCTTCCTCCAGTCCGAACCTTAATCCTCTGGACTTTAAAATTTGGCAGGTCTTAGAGGGGAAGGTCTGTGCTAAACCCCATAAAAATTTGGAGAGCCTGAAGTCATCTTTAAGAAAAGCAGTCGCTGAAATAGACATGAAAATGGTGCGTGCTGCGATAGACGACTGGCTGCGCCGATTAAGGGCCTGTATTAAAAACAAAGGAAGTCATTTTGAATAATTTTAAGTACTTAAATTTATTTTTTTATTAAATGTACTTTAAATTGGTATATAATTTATTAAAAATGATTGGTACTTTTGTTTTTATCATTATTTTTCATTTGTGACAGAACTTTGGACTGACTACGTAGTTATTTGGCAATAAGATTTAGGAAAAAATCTACTGGTGAAATACCGATACGTAGGTTAGCCGTTAAAGTGTTTGTGATAATAATTAAGGCTGGGAATATACGTCAGATTTTTCGATAAGTACGACAGTCTTTACTGGCAAAAAATTTTTTCAAACATTATTATGAGTCTACATTTTACCCGAGCGAAGCCGGGTTTTCATCTAGTATTAATACATTCACTATTAATTACTTCTTCATTTCTAAGTATTTCCCAAGATACATTTTGTAACCAGTAACTTAATAGACCACAGAATAATTTATTTTCCCAATAATTCGGGTAACAGAGGAGCAGCTGGCAGCACAATTCGTCACGCACACTAGCATCCTTGCAAATTGTCTTACACCGTTCTTACGCACACTACAATATTGGGTTGCCGCATTCACGAACCTTTTGTTTTTAGGTAGCGCGGTATCTAGTCGAGCGAGCGCGCGAGACCAATCATTCATCTAAGACGTATTTGTTATACTCTATGGCAGGGCTAGGGCTGTAGAGCTTTAGGGTTGTTTGGTAAGTTTGTAAGGTGATAGGGTACTTACAGCTCTACCATCGTGCTATTTAGTAAAATCTATCAGTTGGTTTTACAACTATTTATCTGCTTGAATAAATCTAACTACCTTCAGTCGAACAAACTGAATCAATCATGTCATGTTCGAAACTTTTTAATAATCATGATTTTGACAAAAGTATGGGATGTCAGCATGACGTTAGTAACTAACAGCCACCCCCCACCCCACCCTGGTACATGATTAGGTTTGATCGATTGTACTAGTGTAAAAACATATCACTTATTTTTTAAATATGTGAGTAAACCTTTGAATTAGTCAACGGTTATGGTTAGGAGGGTACTTGCGCCGGCGACGCGTCACGCAGGGTTGGCAAGCGCGCACGCTACGTCACGCCTTTGATGTGCTAATGACAGCTTCTGATTTAAGAGCGCGCACAATTCCTATATGAACGCGCGTCAACAAGGGGAGCAACGCATGGCATGAACATTTTTAACGCGATATTATTTTTAGTCTGTTTTACTAATAGTATTGTTTTTAATAGTCTTTATATCACAGTTTCTAAAAAGGGTACCTAATTTCTTTGTAAACTGAAGATATTAATTTAGGGATTAAGTAAGTACTGCAAAAGGAAAATATCACGCACAGCACACTCACCTGCATTAATATCTTCCACAGCGGAGCGTGCCACAATATCTTACACGTCATATCGGCCCCAGAAATAGAGTTAGTATCAGATACTTATATGCGCGCTTTCTTGTGTCAGATATTGGTGATGGTGACTGTAGAATACAAGAAACGCTTAAAGTTAACTAAAGTTTTTTAGATGATAACGACAAATTATACCACATCCGTCAAAATAACTTGAGATAACGTTTCGTTTCCGTATTCTAGCTATTTCTTGCAATACACAAAATATCATCGTATCGTATAATTAATATTAAGCATAATTTGTGTATTTTTTATAAATTTAACTAGCTTTTGCACGTGGTTTCACTCGCGTTAAATTTGGGGTAATATAGAATTAATTTCTACGAAGTTTTTTTTCGTTATTTGATTGGTTTTTCGGAGGATTACCTATATGGAAATACAAATACAGACAGACGTTTCAGACAGATGGTGCAAATTATCGAATAAAAAAATCAACCTAAGTAGATTATCTAATCGTAATTCATACCTACCAACTTTGAACTCCAGCGGTTTCACATATTCAGGAGTAGAATTTCGAAAAACATTAAAGTGCTTACGAGTTTCTTTTGACCGCAACTTCGTACACGATAGTTAGGTATTTGATAATTCCCGCGAGTATTAGGTAATACTATAGAAAGCTACAGTTTTTTTATCTTTAAGCTATTAAAGTGTTTCATTAAGTCATGTGTATCATCAAAACTTGATATACTTGTACATGACTGTAAAATTACGTATCAGAACTATCTACTTATGAGGAGTTCCCTCGTGAGCAGACGACCTTGGCTTTAGCATCAGGTGGTGTCTATAATATCATTCATTCATCATTGAAAGACATTGAATAAGTAATCTTGCAAAGTTTCTTGTGTGTGCCATTAACTTTTGAGGAGTTCGTTCCTGCGGAGACGATCCTGGCCGGACTACCTAAATGTCACTGCCAGATTATTATATTGTCACCAGATTTACATAAGTATGCCAAATCTACAGTCCTTAGGTTAATTAGTTTAGCTTGTGCGTTTTATGATTCAGTTAGTTTATAAAATCCTCTTTAAACGTTAAATCCCGTGGGAATTTTGGGAAATCTTGAAACAGTTTTTACTTGTTAGTGTTACCTACCTGCATGCCAAATTTGAGGTCTCATATTTATAATTACGGAGTTAAGGAGTTAAGTGTCATATTTATAAGGCCGCTTTGAAGCGAAAATTGAAATCCTATTTATTCCCTATCCCGTGGGAATTTCATAAAATCCCTTCTTAGTGTACCAACCTCTATGTCCTTTAAGGTATAAAAAATTTCAAGCCTTTAGCTTCAGCGGTTTGGGCTGTGCGTTGATATATCAGTCAGTCAATCAGTCAGTCAGGTCTTTGAATTTTATATATTATATAGATTACCAATACATGATTTGTCGACCCTTACAAAAAAGTGACCAAGTGCGAGTCGGACTAGCGCAACGAGGGCTCCGTACAATGTAGCTATCTAGGCATATCCAGTGTATGCAGAGCCCCTCTCCTTAACAAAATGTACGCAGTTTAGGATCATATTTATATGGTTTTGGAGAAGGACACACAGACGTTAAAAAAATGAGATTTTCAGACTTTCCTTATTAGTCGGATGGGTCGTGATTTAGTTTGGGACGCAACTTGCGCGCCGATACCCTAGCCTCTTAACACCTCCAGAAAGCGGAAGCTAAAGCGCCGAGAAGAGGCCGAGAGCGGAAATATTAAAATACCATGGTCTCGGTTTAGCGTACAATTTTGTTGCTGTCGGTTTCGAGCAACGAGGGAATGCTGCCAGCCTTTTGGGCACCATGCCACGGGGCCTTTTTAGGTTTCCGTAGTCAACTAGGAACCCTTATAGTTTCGCAATGTCTGTCCGTCTGTCTGTCGGTCTGTCCGCGGCTAAGCTTAGAGTCTGTTAGTACTAGAAAGCTGTAATTTGCCTTGAATATACAGCCATACCGATAAAGAGGTGAAAAAAAAACTAAAAGGTTTTATTTAGGTACATCGCATAGACGTAAAGTGATGGTGAATTTTTTCTTGACTGACCCTATAGTGTGAGATATCGTTGGATAGGTCTTTTAAAACCATTAGGGGGTTCCCAGGACGATTTTTGGATTCATGATCTGCTTATCTGTTTGCGAAATATTCTACTTTAAAGGAGGTCGTCATACAAGAAACGTTTTTTTTTCAGCGTTTTTTGGTTGCTAGGCGTTATTAGCCGTTGCTAAGGCGACCGAGTGCCTAGCAACTGCTAGCTATGTCATTTGAACATATCCCTTTAAGTTTGCGATTCTAATGATGTTTTATAAAAGCTTCAATAATATAATATCTAGTAACTGTCTGATTGTGTGGTTTATTCGTTTTATTTATAACCACAAAACTCCAAACCTCAATGAAGCCAACTTTGATAAAACGCTCGCCAAATCACCACCGTACTAATCACTATGTTTACCTATTGTTTTTTACACAAAAAAAATCATAATAAGTATTTAACACTATTTACAAGGTTTATAATACTTACAGTTTAAAATTTATGCACACTAGTCGAGCTTCTTATTATATAATTACACAACATACGAAGTCCGGCGAATTTCCCGCGAATGAATCGCGCTGACAGCCATTTTTTTTGAGGCACGCGCGCGGGCAATGGTTTCAGAAGCAAACAGCCAGAACCAACGAGGATGAGAATTCAAATTGTTTTTTATTCGAAATACTTGCACAAGTGCTTACATTTCGGCGATATTTTTAGAAGCTTTTTTTTAGCTTGCCCTGTTTGTTTATTACTTATTGTTCGTTTGGGTCAATCTTGGAAGCTAAATTTAACCCACTTGCAGTGGTCCGATCGACTTGAAATTGAGCATACTTATGTAAATTTGGTGACAATACAATGATCTGGTAGTGATATCTTTGTTTTCCTGCCAGGATTGTCTCTGCAGGAGGGAACTCCTCAATATAGTTAATACCCGACTTGAAATTTGGTACAGATATGTAGTATAGATGGCAATGCAAGACAATCAACAAAAAGTACATTCAGCAAAAAAAGCTTGTATTAAAAAATATTTGTTTAATTCAAACTTACTACAAGCAATATATATTTATTTGTAGTGTAATGTAGTAACTATGTTTGCTCGGGTGGAATCTTTCAACTCAAATGTGAAGTTGATATCTTCAACCGGTTTAGCTGAAATTTTACACGTATGTATAAATGTAAAAAATCCGATGACAATGCAATAATATGACATGGCAGTTGATCTGATGATAAAGCTAGCTTGTAACCAGGGGCATAAAGTACAGTCAGCAAAAAGAAACTTACATTAGAAGAATTTTAAGAAAAACTTGTACTGAACTGCTTTTACGACTCGCACTTGACCAATTTTTTCTCTTATTTTGTGCTATTAATATACCTTTGTAGCCTGTTTCAAGTTTCTAGGACAATCGGAAATATATACTTAGGTAGGTACCCTACTGATTTTTCGGTTTCGGTAATTTGTATGGAAACACCTATTTAATGACTATAGGTATGTCTTTTGATTCCTTTGATTTAGAAGTTTGATTTTATCACTGCTCCAAGGGGTAGCAGACCTTGATATTAAAATCAGCTTGACACCTCCCGCTCCTCTGAGAAAAAGGGGTTTGCAGACGGACAGTGATCCTATAAGGGTTAAATTTTTTTTTTTGAGTTTTGTGGTACCTACGGAATCCTTGTATATGCATGATTTTCCAAGATTAGGTTTCCTTAATCTTGAAATACAGAGTTTGTGATTATGTTGCAAGTCACTAGTTACACCTTCATTGCTGCTCGACCGCGACACGAGCACAATATTTTTGCTTCATTGGCCTGCGCTTCATAAGTACCTATAGGAACCAAGCGGCGAGTGATTGCGCACTTGTACCACTACCATGAGTTTACAGTGACCGTACTCGATAGCGACGGCGTAAATTATTTGTATGGAGAATTGTACAGCGTCTCTACAAATAATTTACGCCGTCGCTATCGAGTACGGTCACTGTAAACTCATGGTAGTGGTACTGATAATTCCGAGTATCGCAGTTTATACCGCGAACACCGGGTCTCCGCCGCCGTACGCCGCGCCCGCGAAGCCATACCAAACCCATGATTATCGAGACTTGTTCCATTGTGGGTACCTACTGATACTTAGCACACCAGTACCTAGGACGACTCGAGCCACCAAATCAAATCATTCCTTGGTACATATTCACGATTCTATTATGTACGCTCCTCAATCTCGATGGTGACTTTGAATAAGTACCTAGATAGTGTCGCTCTGTGACACCAACTAATGTTTTCAAAGCAATATCGAAGTGCACTTTTAATAAAAATGCTCTTACTAGAGTGAAAATAACTTGAAGAACTTGCATTTAGAGCGTTGGTAGCAAAGACCAAGACACAACTAACTTTTTGACAGGTAGGTACCTAAGAAACAAATACTCCCTATTCACCACTCGTGCACTTTTAGCACTTTCATGTAAGTAGATGGGAAACATGCAGTGTCATAATCATGAAACTGCAATACGTGCCAAGGCCTATTAAATATTACATGTTATAAATGCGAAAGTGAGTTTGTTTGTTTAGTTGTTCCGCATTCACGTCTTAACTAACTAAACCGATTGCCATGAAATTTTGTACACTTAAGTACATCATATAATATAAGAAGACTAGAATAAATATAGGAGGACATACCTATTATCCCGACAAAATTAAATATTCCCGAGGGCGTGCGTTAAACGAATTATTCGTAGACGAAGTCGCGGGCAACAGTTAATAAGATGTCTCATGTTTTAATGGAAAAAAACTCGTTATTATTGTGATGTTCGTATGATGAATATCATTACGAGTAGGTACGGCGGCGGCCTGATATGGTTCGTGGGACAGATCTTCAAATGGCTGTAGTAGGATGGACATGGACAGGCCTGGCGATTCAAAGTTGCGTGACGGTAATTACAGTAGCGATCGGTGTCTCGTCGGCGTCGTGGGCCACTTTAATTGTAATAGCGTGTGTCCAACTTCTGCCGTTTCCTGTGCCGCGGCAGTCACTCATTCATTCGTTGTAATTTGTCGCCGACATTTTTTTAGCAACCAAAGCATTCAGCGGGTGTAGGTAATCAGTATTCTACTACCAACATCCATATTATTGATTAAAGAAGCGAGTCGTAAACTATTTATAACGTGGTGTCAATTAACTACATTATTTTGTAACAATAACATTACCTTCTCAATAACTGTCTGGTTGCTTGGTTTCGCAGGCGTGCAGGACTCGCAGAGGCGGGAAAGCAAGCAGTGCGAACACTTGCTTGGTTGGCGGCTTGAAGCAGCCCATCTGCTATAAAAAAGCAATTTGAACATACTGGTATATCTCAAGCGTTCAAATATTATCTTCAATATACCTAAATTAAATTACCTACACTGTATACCTAACTTTGGATTAAAATCTTCCCAGATCAATATAGGAACTAGTACCCAACATTTTGCATATAATAGTATCCAAAATAATCTTTCCTCTAAGCAGCACAGCAGTTAACCAATTAAATACATATACCTACCTTGTTGTTGTTTCTTTAAAAATATACCTACCTATTTGAGCAAACACGAATTACTCGCTCAAGACAATAGGACAAAATAGATAAACCACGGCATAGATTGAATCAAAAATAATATTGCTTTAATCACAAGTGTAATGGAAGGAGGACCTTATTTCATCTGGTCTGTTTGCAATGATCGTGCGCATGGTTCAGATGGTCGGAGGGAGCGGGCTGGAGCTGGTGGGGTATAAACACAGGGCTGCGGTTGAAAGGAATGCTGCGCCGCCACTGCGCAGTGCGCCGGCGCCGCCCGCTCGGCGCCGAGAGGCTTTGCCCACCTTCCTCTCATTTCACGCTTCTTGGAATAGAATTTTCAATCTTTTTTCTAGCTCGCCGGCTGTCATTGGAAGTAATATCGAGAAAACATAAAGTGGACACTGTAATTTAGTACTTTCTAGGTATGTACCTACTGTCGAGCTCGTGTGGGCATGAAGTGAGTTGGTGGGCATACGGGCATTTAGGTTGTTTTTTCAAAGCTAGATTTTGCAATGACTAGTTATTATAACTATCATTTCACTAAGAAAATTTCTAATCTCTTAATCGAACGAGTACCTACAAACCAGCCCAGTGCGAGTCAGACTCACGCATAGAGGGTTCCGTACAAAAATCTTAATCTATCACATCTAAGATTTTTTTGACTGCTCTTATTGGTTGCGCTACAAACATACAATAAATCAAAATACAAACTAGGTCTACTGGAAGTACCCTATAAGGTTTTGATTCCTCGGTAATTTGTATGGAATGAAAACACCTTTTCAAATAACTAGACCTTCTGATTGCGTTGACCTTGAAGTTTTATTTATTCACTGCTCCAAGATAGTACGATAGCAGACTCAGTAAGTGCTTGATATAATTTTTTCCAACAACTTCACGTGTGCCTGAGAAAAATGGTTTGGAGGGCAGACGGGCAACGAAGTGACGTTTTTAGGGTTCCGTAGCCAAAATGGCAAAAAATAAACCCTTATAGTTTCGTCATGTCTGTCTGTTTGTCTGGCTGTCTGTCCGTTCGCGGCTTATGCTCAGGGACTATTAATGCTAGAAAGCTGTAATTTTGGACGAATATATATATGTAAACTATGCCGAAAAACGTTACAATAAAAATACAAAAAAAAAATATTTTGGAGTATATACTTACAGCCTTATTCATAAAAAAACCTTAATTGAGGTTTGATCGGTCTGTTACTTAACAGACTGATTAAGCTTAATAGACGGTTGTCAAGAAGTATGATTCATAAACACTTGCTAGCAGTCTGCTAGTTGTTGAGCTGCTGATAGACGGATTAGACGCGTTATGTTGGCCACCTTGACAAATCAAAGACAAAAAATGGCCTAATCGATAATTAAAAAAAAAAATTGACAGCAGTGACAGCAAATTAGCAGGAAAAAAAATAAAAAGCGAATTGTTTGTTTTCCCGCCATTTCCGATTCGCATGTTTATGTTGTGCAAAAAGCCATAATTATGTTAATCATCCTAATTTTTTTTTCATATTTATTGTTAATTTATTGTTGCTAATTTAGAGGATTTTTAAATACAAATTCCTGAAAATAAATTTTCCAGTTTTTTTTTTTTAATCTTTGCGTAGCTCTGCCTTCACTATAAATATCTTCGGTATGGTTTTTTGCTCTTGTCAAAGTCAGCTGTTCAAACTTGTGGCGGCCATTTTGTGACTTAGCAGGGAGATAAAGGAGGGGGTCTACGGTCCTCTAACTTTAGCAGAGCCTTGATCGACTGATTAGCGCTAACAAACGTTTATGAATCACGTTTTTTAGCATCGGGCCTTCAAGGAGCCTTCAAGGAGGCTCTAACTTTTTATGAATAAGGCTGTTAAAGTGGGGGTGATTTTTTTGTCATCCACCCTTGTAGTGTGGGGTATCGTTAAAATCATTAGGGGTTGCTAAAACGATTTTTCGATCCAGTGATTCAATATTCAACTTTAAAATGCAAATTTTCATTAAAATCGAGCGTCCTTCCCCTCTAAAATCTAAACCGGCGGGTGAACATTTAAAAAAGTTCAGGATGGTAGTAAGTATATCAAACTTACAAGGAAAACTAAAAGGGTAAGTTTTCTTGAGAATTATTAGTAGTTTAAGAGTAAATAGCAGCAAATATACCTAAACTTGGAATATTCCGTACAAAATATGAAATCCTTAGAAATTATTACTTATGTTTTCGTAATGGCTACGGAACCCTATTTCGGGCGTGTCTGATACACTCTTGGCTGGTTTTTTTTCAACTGAGGTACGGAAGCCTATAAATAGTTTTCGCGAATCTACAACATATAGGAAACTTATTCAAGAACACCCCACGCCATGGAGTAGAAGAGAAAATGAATCCTCCTTACTTTAAGTTAAATAACTTTAAAAAAAAGCGGCCAAGTGCGGGGACTCGCCCATGAAGGGTTCCGTAGCAGCAAGTAACATATAAAAGTTTCCTTTACTTTACGATTTAAGACGTATTAAAAAAACACTACTTACTAGATCTCGTTCAAACCTATTTTCGGTGGAGGTTTGCATGGTAATGTACATCATATATTTTTTTTAGTTTTATCATTCTCTTATTTTAGAAGTTACAGGGGGAGGGGGGGGGTGGCGCACACATTTTACCACTTTGGAAGTGTCTCTCGCGCAAACTATTCAGTTTAGAAAAAATATATATTAGAGACCTCAATATCATTTTTGAAGACCTATCCATAGATAACCCACGCACGTATGGGTTTGATGAAAAAAAATTGCGAGTTTCAGTTCTAAGTATGGGGAACCCCCAAAATGTATTGTTTTTTTTTTTATATTTTTGTGTGAAAATCTTATTGCGGTTCACAGAATACATCTACTTACCAGGATTCAACAGTATAGTTGGAACCCTAAAAACAGCACTTTGTTGGCGTGATTAAGATTAAAAGCAATGTTAAATTGCAGCGTTCTAGTGCCTACATCTATATTCATTTACATCTAATATTAACATAAATTGTATTGACATTAAATTATTGATAAAGACAAATTAATGTGTAATTAATAATTGTAAGTAACTGACATTCTTTACCCGAACAGGGTTTCATGTACTGACCATCTGTGTAACGACCATCTTTGTAAATGAACATGAATTTGAATGAATAAATTAATATGAATATGAATATGAATACGAGGAGTTTCTGAGATAAGCAGTGGACTGACAGACATAGGTACATACATACCGACATGGCGGAACTATAAGCGTTTATTTTTTAGTGTTCCGTAGTTCTAGTTACAGGACCCCTTATTTTATTTATTTATTTCATTCAATATAATATTACATTGTAATTTACATTAATAACAAGTAATTAAGTATATTGACGTCGTCAAAGGTGATAATAAAAAAAGATTGATAATTATATGTAAAATAAAATTCTAATAACGTCAAGATATGAATAAAAAAAACGATTAAGTAAAACAAGATTGGTTCACCTCTAGGGATCGTCATGTCATGATAAAACTACATAGTCGTAGGAGTCGCTATGTTTTTCCGTCCGCGTTAGCTTAGGCTCTAAGCTCTAGACTAGAGGCTAGACTATATTTCGGTTTAGGGACCCGATACTGGCAGGCACAATCTGAAAAAAAATAACATAATATATTTCATACGGGACCCTAAAAACTGTCAAAAATAAAGTCTGCCTATGACATGTCAAACTCGAATAAGTACCTAAGTGCTTCAAGAGTTCCATGTAACGTTAAAATAAATCGTCAGTGTCAGTACAGAGTACAATGTTCACACGCGGCCAAGTTGCGGAGGCTCGTGCACGCAATAAATCTGTGGCAGCCAGGCTCATCTGTCCACGGCCGGATGGACCGGGTATGAAGAATGGCTTTATTCCGCGAGGCCGCGAAGGGCAAGGCCACGAGGGGTCGACGAACGAGAGCTAGCGAGCCGACAACCACTCACTCACTTAAACTTAACTGCCGATGTTTATTGTGACAGTGATAAGGAAAATAAACCTGACGAATAATATTGCCGGTCAGGCCAGTGGCGCCCGACAGTTTACCTGTAAGTTATGTTCCCTATGGTTTGTTAGTGGTACGTTATAACTTAGGATTTGTATTGCTGCCCTTATTCTTTGGAATTCTTCGTGAATGTGCATACGTAGTTGACATTTATGTTGAAAATGTATAAGACCAAAGAGACAGACGCACTCGTATACTTAATAGTTATTTTGGTGGTAGGTACCTATGCACCAGCTGAAAAATAATTTCAATGAAGTAAGAGATGATGTGCACGAAATTATGCGACTGGATTTTATACCTACTACCTACAGCTGGGTGGGCGGCGCGTTGTCTAAACAAAAATATTTATTAAAATTAAATATATTCTTACTGCTAAATCCAGTATTCAACCTACGTACATAAACTGAGGCAGCAATGCAATGGGTCACGATAGATCGAAATTTGTGTTGATGATTGTAATTTAGGGTTTAGTTTTCCTGAGTACCTACTTACATGTATCATTATTATTTATTAACGTATTGTGCATTACAGCAATCTAAACATTTGCGCGCAATGAGAATGTTGAAGTAGGCACCGTATTCGTAACTAAGTATAATATGTACCGACAGGCGACAGGTGACGCGGAAGCGGCGGCGGTTTCCCACACATCACATGTGATCGTTAGCAGTTCCATAGAAGCAGCGGTCTGATGGGAACTCGGAAAGCTATACCCATTATTGACACTAACTGTTCGATATTTACTTAAATATGCACTCTATATGTGACGCCACTGGGGCTCTACGGCTCTACCTACCTATTGCTCTTAAGAATGAGATGCTGATCCACTTTCAAGGTTGCATGGTGGAACTAACCATCTAGCGGATTACTCCTAGATACTTGTGGAGAAAAACTGAATTCAAATATTTAGGGTTCCGTAATATAAATGGCAAAAATTCGCACTTACAGTTTCGCCATGTCCGTCGGTTTACCCGTCTGTACGCGCTTGACTCAGAGACTTAGTATAAGTAAGAAACCTGTAATTTGTATACATCAGAGTTTGTAGTGAGCATTTTCGTTAGGCAACCTGATGGGAATCGAGTTGGTGTGGCACTATATACACCACTGGTATACATAATAATCAGGTTGACAAAGTGGTAGAGCTAAATTAAAAATAAAATGTAATGTGCAGTGTTATTCTTTTTCTCGTCTAGCCCATGATGTTGATATTTATGATACTTTTAATCGGTAAATAGGTTTTCTGAAATATTCCAGTTTTGCGAACACCGTTTGCGAAATATTAAGTTAGTTAGTTCTGCCAGTTAAATAGTTGTTTTTATTACGCAAACTAGCTTTTGCCCGCGACTTCGTCTACGTAAATGTATATATTTACATAATACTCCATAGAAATGAGGTTAATATCCCGCATTGCCCGTTTCCGAGGGATTTTCAAAACATCCCTTCAAACTACGGCTAAATAATCAACTGATAAATCTGATCACCAGGTTTCACATGTACAATGCTCAAGGAATAAGATTTTAAATCCTCCCTTACTAATTTCGTGCACGATGTCTTTGGAATCGCAACAACAACCCAGCAGGGCTACTACGAAACTTGAAACTCGAAGATCGTGTCGTGCGGTCCCTCACACTTATACTATTTAATACAAGAGCGAGAGGAACGGTACGATACGAACTTCGAGCTTCGAGTTTCGTAGTAACCTGCAGACTCGCGCTAGCTTGCCGTTTCAGCCGAAAACGAAGCGGCCTGCCTGGCTAGAGCGCCACTGAGTCTCTCGCCGCGGTCACAGTAAGTATATATACTGTGCCGCGGTCTTCCTCAGACTCCTGAGACCTGGGTTTTCCTTATTGCGGGGCGCTTCGCCCTCCCGTCCCCCCTTTACTGTTTTGTCTATACAAGTATTTTTTTTTTTTTTCAAAAACCTTCGTAAGATTATGTTTGTTTTTTACATGCTAACCCACAGCCCCCCGTCCCCTTTCTTTATGCCCGTGTCTCTTTTCCTGGTGGATGTTCGTTCCATTACAAATACAATCATAACCTTAATAACCTATTTTTCAAGTCTTTAATAGTTATTAGGTAATTTATTTTCGGAAATAGATTTGGACAGGATTGCGGCCTATCAAAATTCGGCTAAATTACATATGTGCTAAACAAGATTATGCATAATAAACTAAAATAAATTCGGGTTAACCATTTTTCGGCGTATACAGAATTATGCCGTACTAAATTTCGGCAAGTTTAAGATTCGGCGTAAATAAATTATGCGAAACCTGTTATGCGTAATACGGACATTAAAAAGTATGCCAAATAGATGACACCCACAGTTAACAAAAAGTACCCACAGTAATGAAAAACTTATTTTTTTTTACCATAACAGTACCTAATTCTAATTCCCTAGCTATTAGTATTGTGTAACAGAATACGAGTAGCAATAGCGACTCTAAGTATATAGTCTGTTCCAATCAATTTGTTTACGTGGCAACTGGCAAGATTAGTCAGTCTAGACCTGAGGTCTAGACCTACTTAATCCACGGTTGTCAGTCCAGTCTAGACAATAAAATTTCGGAACAGAACAGATTCAACAAACGATACCAATGGAATTAAATTCTGTATGTTTTATTAATAAGATGCGACCGTGACTGATCATTCTGGGCCTCAGGACAGCATAAATACCTACTGTTCACGATTCTAGAATAATATCTAGGAATTGGGATTTAATGGTTGGTTCTTGCGATCTAACATGATGTCACCTGGTTTGTACTTTGGCAAAAACTGCATTTCAAGGGATTCTTTCCTAACATTTTTGGTAAATTTAATTGATTGATTCAGTACCTATTGAAAGTTTTTATTAAGAAAATACAAAATATCCATAGGACTAAAACTACTATTAAATTAAAATAACTAAAACTAAAACTTTAATTAAAAAAGAGAGGTGGGCCTCTTGGCATGGTGCCCATCACGCAGGCAGCATTCCCGCGTTGAACTGCGATTGAGATTCTTTGCGCGAGAAAGCTGCCGGCGCGAGGGTTGCCTGTTGCCTCCCTTAACCTATTGCTGAGCTCCCTGTGTAGCTCCAGCGCACCCTTGCCCCAAGGACCTAGAGTCTCGACGCCGAAAGCAAAGAAATGATATTGGGCGTCAAGACAGCTATATTTTGTGACCTTGAGGCGTTCCCGGGCGTCTGCCGCCGCCCCCGCACATTTGGTTTTAGTCGAATAAACTGCATTTCAAGGGATTCTTACCTTTTACTTTTGGTAAAATTTAATTGATTGCTTGAATATAATTTAAGTAAGTACTTAGGTTAATCAATCTGCTGTAGGTTAGGTAACGTCTGACATAGAACCAGTAGGGCTACTACGAAATTCGAAAATCGAAGTTCGTATGGTGCCGTCCCGCTGACTAATATTATTTCATACGAGAGTGAGAGGGACGGTACGATACGAACTTCGAATTACGAATTTCGTAGAAGCTCTACTGTATCTCGCATTTGGAAGGTAGGTACTTGTTCTTATGATTGAACCTTTTCGAGAAGCCTTCTGCTTTCTGCAATGTTTGAAAACTTGAATAAACGCTTCTGTTAGGCAGAACTAACTACCTACTAACTAACTACCTTAGGCTGCTATTTACTCTTAAACTACTAATAATTCTCAAGCAAACTTAGCCGTTATAGTTTTCCTTGAAAGTTTAATATACTTACTACCATCCTGAATTCAATTTTCATGAAAATTTGCACTTTAAAGTTAAATATTTCGCAAACAAATCACTGAAGCAAAAAATAGTCTTAGCAAACCCCTAATGATTTTAAAAGAACGATACCCCACACTATAGGGTTGGATGAGAGAAAAAAATCACCCCCACTTTACGACTATGGGAGGCACCATAATTTTTTTTTTAAATTTTTTATTGTACTATTTTGTCGGCATATTTTACAATATCCATGCAAAATTACATCTTTCTAGCATTGATAGTCCCTGTGCAAAGCCACGGACGGACGGACAGACAGACAGACGTGGCTAAACTACACGGGTTCCGTTTTTGCCATTTTGGCTAAAAGAAACATTATTCCAAAAAAGCCTAAAGTCTTATTACGAATGAGTGATGTATTATCGATCTGGTCCTTGTTTAAGGGGTAGATATTTTTGCGTTGAAGAAGGCTTAATATGACAGAGAAGGTACAAAGACTTGACAGGGGACAGCGTTATGCTGCATTTTGTTGTGAGGGCAACCGTGAAGCCGCAAGATGGCGTGGCGGACGCGCAGGTTCAACGATCTTCGTGACTCACTACCGCGCCTCGCTGCGACGAACGCAACTCTTTACTCATGATAGCACCCCACTTCGCTTTTCTTTTTCGCTTTGTTCGCTGTAATCTATAGGTACAACAAACATATGCCAAGGAATTTGCGATTCGGTTATACGTATGTGGTGAATACGTAAAATAGCTCGTCTTGTCTACAGACCTGCAGTTTTTAGCCATCAATCCCTGACCAAACATGGTGAATATGCGATCTCATAATTGTATGACCCTGTCACTGTCACCGATTATTCGCGCCTCCACTCCACCCGCTAGCACGGTATCGCGTACCTAGCTACCTAATTGTACTGAAAGGAAACATTCTTTTATTTTTAAAATGAAACAACACTGCTTTCAAAGATCTTCTTAACTTCCCTCGTCTCACCCGGGAGTCGAACCAACTAAAATTTAAAAAAGAAACACTCGCTATTTTATGATACAATACTTTGTATTGTACGAATTATTGTTCAGGATTATTGTTCAGGATAAAATTTCTCCAATAAACATTTGGCCTTACACTCAACATTACCTAGTCAGTTCACTTGTAACAAGAAAATGATACCTACGTTATAATTTTCTTATCTCTTTAACACCCTAAGACATCATAATCATGAAGTACAAGCTTGCTAATTCTATTTATCTCTCAGTACCTTATTAAAGACTTTGATAATAAAATCTTTAAATGGTAATAATAAATCTTATTACTTACACGAGGTGTTCTGACGAAAAGTTTAAAAATTGAACTTATTTTTTTTATGCAACGCGGGGCAATCAAACCGCAAATGTTTTGTGGACAAATTTTATCCTGAACAATAATCCTATTGATTCGTATAATATAATTACGAGTTTTTATTGTTGAATTTTTAGTTGGTTCGATTCCCGGGTAAGACAAAGGAAGTTTAGAAGATTTTTGAATACAGTTTTGTTCAATTTTAAAAATAAATGAATGTTTCCTCTCAGTACAATTAGCTAACTAAAGGATTTAAGGTAGTTGCCCTCCAGTGCCCACTGATTCTTTCCACCCTTTATACGAGTAAGTACATAAGTATAGGTATTAAGTGATACGTATACGTATGAATATGGATGCGATATAATTACGACTAGGAATAATTCATGACAGAGTAAATTAATAATTTTCTATTATTTCGTATTATATTAAATAATTATCCCATTATACGCGTGTTGATATGCGTGTTGATTTTCCCATTACGTAACTATGTAAACTCATTTAGTTTACTTTACTGGATTATTTAATGTTTATTCAGTTCCCCAAAACGAGTTAATTTGGCAAAATGCTTCCTCAGTGGCTTATTCATGTCTCGTGCATGTCACACACAACGTATCAATTTCAGCGCCATCTGTTAGTTTAGCAGGGTACTCGATAGTCGTAGCACACTTGAAAAAAAGACTGCACCTCCTTCCTAAGAAGCGTCAAAGGATTCATGTGCAAACTAAACTCAATCGAGTGTAGCGACAACCCTCCTTTTAGGGGTTGAATTTTTATAACCTAAGTAGGTATAACCTGGCCGGGGATTTTCTCTACAGATTAGTAAAGTTTGCATTAAAATACGTTAAGCCGTTGACACGTGATGGGCTGTCAAATAAACGACAAACAGACAAAAATTCTAAAAACTGTTGGAAAGTGTTCTGTTATTGATTCTAAGTATCCCCAGCCAACTTTTTTTCTTTCGACTTTCGACCCTCTGCAGCTTTATTATATGTATAGATAGATGTACGTACTTATATTAAAATTGTAGATGAGATTCGTCGCTACGAACCAGCACCTTGCTGTGGCCGATTTCTACGTCGGTGGTTAGGTACATCGCGATTACGTCCAGTCCAGTCCAGCGGCACGTAATAGAACCGCGTTCACTTACCCCTTCTGCAGCGGCTACGGTCGACCAACCGGACCAACCACGGCTCTCGGCTGAGGAGGCCCGCTTGACGAATCCGCCTCGACACGCCGGACCTATGCCCGAATCAGAATGGATTTAAGGAAAGAGTTACGCTTCATTAAGTAGGGAAAATATGAATTGCTCCAATTTTATATTATTTACCTATGCTCGAAATTGATAAATGGACGATATGCAATACCTTAGTATATACCACAATTTTGTCGAGTTAAAATTTTTAATCATGATTGTTTGGTGCAGTAACCTGTTTGCGCTGTGTTTGTTTCTAAAATGAGTTGGAAAATTTACTCTTGCTCTGCTTGCTGCCGGTTACGCTTTGTGCTGCCGTTTTATTGAATGACCTAATTAATGCTTTAAGGTTACAAATGAGCCATACAAGTCGATCTATTTATTGATCAGTTTTTGGTAACCACTAATTTAGTATGTAGGTAGGTACAAGTAACGTGTGATTGCTACTGTGAATACCGAGGAACCTGATTCGTCCACATATATACCTACTTACCTATTAAGTACCTCAACGACTACTCAACGAATGAATTAAGTACATACGTATTTTGTCAAATTGGTGCTATTTAAGCCGAATAGCTGGTTTTCATACACAAGGTACACGAGGACTTTGTTTTCAAAACAGTGTAATATACCTTACCTACTAGCTATAGGTTATGGGTAGGTTTCCACTATGCACTGATGACAGGAAATGGTGAGGCCAACACCGACAGCAAAAACCGGCCGCAGACCAGCTCAGCTCGGTTAACTATTTTGCATCCGGCCCTTTGATAGATAGCAAGCATCAGGCAATATACAGCTTTAAGAAAATACGCAAGAACTCCGTCGGTATTATATTCATCCTGCAAAGCCGTTACTATGATTAAGATCAACTTATACGACCTAGGCGTAAGAAATAGGCACTAGAACTAGACGCAGGACCAAACGAGCACTAATAGGACTACCTACTTATAAGAAGTACTGCAATTTGCGTTCGCTTCTATTAAAACTATAATTAAAATATTACTCATATTATTACTTATAAAATAATATTACTTACATACTTAATAAGTCCTGATTTGCATGGTTGTATGACATGTACCTCTATTACCGCCCCTTGCACCAATTCATTAGTCATTATGTACAGAATTCCAATCCAAAGTATTGAGTACCTAATTTATATAAATGCACACTTAATTACAAAATATATGTACCTACATAGATAAGCTAGAGGGGTGCGCTGGCGCTGCGGGTGCGGTCGATACCTGAACTCTTCCCACCGTGGAACAATTGAACTGGGGGATATAAAAACTTACGAACGGTTTTTTTTCTTAGATACTTTCACTACAGCTTCTGGTGAATGATTATTTTAAAGTACTTGAGCTATCAAGGCTACTCGTCAAGCACATCATTTTGAGACTGATAGTTACCTCTTTACCGAACGGAAGTTAACACCGTTTTAAAATAAAGCCTAGTCGTTTGCTTCATGTTATGCAATATTATTCTCCTGGGGCGAGAAAGATCCGGGTCGCGTTTTGCCAATTTTTGTATGTATGTACCGGTCGCGTGCGAACGCGTAACGGCTTTTTTTGATTATAATCACCCGTGCGCTCATGGCCAATACCAGTTAACAAAGACTATTTTGGAACCGTAATTAACAATAGCTGATCCAGTAGTTAAAATTATCGATTCCGTCCGAATCTTCCTGAACATTCGGTCGCAGCGAAGAATTTAACGCAATCAGTATTTTTTGTAATTGGAAAATGATTAGTTCCGGGTGTTTTCGATTAGTTTTCGGTTGTTACCAACGAAGCCTATAAAGGTGCTGGCTAGCTGGCTGCGTGACTTGACGGATTCCTCTAGGCGTGCCTTTGTTTGAGGACCAGCAACCCGCGGCGCGCGCTAGTGCACGTCTTCGATACCTACTAGCGTAGGTACTCGTTTTGATGTGCGGTGCTTGTCTGACTAATTTACCCGGAACTGTGAGAAAATTGACCTTAGCTATTTCAAAACATACTTTAATGTTTGTTTCGTAGTCGATGTAGCTATTTTGCAGACATTTGTGTGATGAATGTAATGACAATGAATGTCTATAGGTATAAGCACGAGTTTAAAAAAAACTCCCATGTGTAGGTACTCATCCTTACCAATATTTATAAATGCGAAAGTAACCGCTTAACTGATTTAGATAAAATTTGTGAAGATAATCTGAGACGCTGGGAACGACTGAACAAATTTTATCGAATTTAGTTAAGAGTCCTAACTCCAACACCAAGATAGTCGGTGATGTAGGGCAGAATGGTTTTCCATCCCATTTTATCGAAAACGTTCATAACAATCGCTGTTGTTGAAGTACCAATTTTTTGTATTACCACAGAACAACTATTTTTAACATTAATTTATGGTTAGATTTCAATGAAAGCTATACGTAGCTACGTTGCAAAGCATAATCTAATTAATAGAAGAATTGAATTAAGCCTGTGACCTGTGACAGCTAAAACCAAAGACTTTCAGATTTCAATAAATACTGTAATATGTAACTACAGCTGCGGCTGCCCTCATAGTACCTACCTACCTATCATCATCCCAGCCTATATACGTCCCACTGCTGGGCACAGGCCTCCTCTCAGAACCTACCTATTGTCAGTAAGTATACACACAATCTGTTTCCCAAAGTGAATCGACTAGTACCTACCCAGCGCGTACGGCGAGTGCCCTACGCCGGTTAAGTTACTACAGAACGGTTCCGCTATGGCTCACAGTATCTACCATGCTCCACGTGCAGATACCATAGTTCGTCTTCGTCTATTTGCCCTCGCCGCGCACAGCACACTACGCGACCCGACTGCGAACCTCCGTACCTTCATAAGTCCAAGTAGAAACCAAATACCCACATACTTCCAAGGGTCTTTATAATTTGGTTAGTTCATTTGCTTGTTTTTACGCAGAGCTGCGGTGCCGGTTTGTCGGTGCGTACAACAAGATACTAAATCACTTTTTATATAAGTCGAGCGTTTATCATCGTACATACGAGTCGCAGTACGGTTTTTAGTCATTGTACTCATCTGACATAATAACCTTTGAAGGACAAATGCAGATTACTAAATCAACAAAAATTCAAATTCAACATGTATTTTATTTTCGTTGCGGATTTATTAAAATAATGTGGGTTATTTCCCCTATGTTGTGATTGCTCTTCATTGCCTTAATTATGTGATAGGTCCATGTCCAATATAATAAATATTTCGCTAAAAAAAGTCCTGCTAATGTACGAGTACCTACAGCTTTTATATTATTCATTTAAAAGGTATCAAATTGTGCTTACGCGTGCGCCGGCCCCGCTTGGCCCGCATCTTGGCACGTGACGCTCTGCGGGTAATTCGCTTTGTAGAAAATTATCGTTAAACGACTCACTATCACCCCCTAACATTGTTTGATTTAGAACAAATTACCCCCATCGTTCTAGATCTCACATGAAACTAAATTTGAACGTATAATACTTCTACTTACGTATTCAAATAATTTTGCTAATTCAATTGGTTAAGTAATTATTATTCTCATTTTCAAGACCCGAGAACAAACATTCGTATTTCATACTTAAATGTCTGCCCCGGCCGAGAATCGAGCCCGGGACCTCAAGCTTCGTAGTACAAAAGTAATTAAATACCTTCCAGAAAACTTCAATTTAAGAAGTTTAACTAAAATTGTTCCATTAACTAGAAACAAATGGAACGGACGATCACATGAAATAGTCTGACTAAGCGTAATGGTGTGGCTGCGGGTTACGGTCGGCGAACCCTCGCTTTCCTTGGTTCACTTCCAAATTCCGACCGATTTGTTCTAGCATCAGAACTCATATTTACCACAATTACTAATTTCACGAAGTGATTGTAAGTTTAAAAACTGTAATTATCAAGCTTCAGAATATGTACACATTATATTTTGTTGGATTGGTAAAATGTTAAAAACGCCTGCTGAGCGACATTTCGCACTCCCAGATAACTCAAAATAATGTATCATTTTAATTAAGACTTAATTTAATTTCTAGAATGGTGCATTATTTTGAGTT